>NW_020538040.1:159295322-159320721 GCF_003426905.1 Ctenocephalides felis
TGTCCGCACGGGTTTGCCGCCTATAAAGCATGCTTCAGATTCTGCCGTCGTATTCTAAGCGACTTCAACAAGAGTAGAAGATTTTTACATTGGGAAATCAACAATGGGAAAATAATTTATAAAAAATGCATTTTATATTAAGAATATTTTTTGAATTTTATTTTGATTTTTTTTTTTTGAACAGCGATTTTCATCAAGTTGCATGTCGTATGACCTAATATTATTGTCCTTAGGTGTCATTTTTTTACTTTTACCATTTTTTACTGTCTTCTTAAATAAATAATTGTAAAAAAAATCGGCGTCATTTTACCGTTCGTGATTCACACGTGCGCCTACTCATGCAATTGTGTTCCTCTCGCGCTGCATGTGTGAGTCGCTGCTCTGCTGCTTACGCGGCTGTCTTATAATTATTTTATGAGATGCATTTAATTTTTATGTGTATTTTGTAATCCGAAGATGCATACCTGTATGCAAGCCGAGTCGTATTCTGGATCAGGTATTTATCCCGAGCAAGCTGGTCAATAACCCGAAGCGACATGTTGTCTTCTTCTAGTATCGATATCACTGATCTTTGCGTTATGTAATGAATGGATTTAAATAGTTCTGAAGAAATTTTTAATATTATTTGTAATACTCAGCAGCATTGCAGAAAATAACATAAAACAGGAGAACGAGCTACTCCTATTATGGATGAATCCGGTTCTAAAGTGTACATTTTTGTCTCTTGTTGTGTGTTGATCATTTTATAGACTGATTTCCATAATAGGAGCACAAATCGCAAAGCTTCTGGTAGCTTTCTAGAAATTTGATGGGAAAATTATATAGCATGGAACTTAATCCGTATTGACAATGATATTATCAGACATCGATTTCTAAATACTTCGTCATAAATCGATATTAGTTATAAAATGGTTCTTAGTTCTTCCATTTGAATAAATAGTTGACTACAATTCAGTAACAATTCAATACTAATAGTAATAAAAATCCTATCATTATTTTAAAAACAAATCACTCTTTTCCAACTATTAGTTTCACAATATATTAGGAGTATTTTAATTAGCTTTTTAGTAAAATTTAAATACTTTTTATACAAAACCTTACGTTTTTATACAAAAAAAATGGCTATGCACATACTAAAAGTTGTAGGGTTATAGGTTAGTTATAGGGCGGTTCTCAAATGTCTAATTTGACTGTTAGCAATTATATTGTGCAAACCAAACGAATTATATCTCAACAAAAACACATGTCAAACAAACAACTATCTGACTATGTTCAGTAAAAGTAGCTAATTCGTCATTGAAGAAATGTGTTTTACTTGCTGTTTTTTTTTTAAATTTGTCACCTGTTTTTTACCCCATGTGCGGGGTAAATTGTGACGGCCAGGGGGGCAAACAGTTTCAATATTTTATTTTTAATTTTAAAACGGATTTTACGAAGGAATTGTTCCCTTATTCAACCAATGCAAAATATAAATGTTATAGGTACGTTTTTTACAGAGATAACACTGCATATAACCTTGATCTGGTATTTTGTCAGAAATATTTATCGGCAGAGTTGGAATAACTATTTATTTAATTAATCTCTTGTAAAATTGCTCTCTTTAACTTGATTTATTTACTATTATTTATTGCTTTTACTTTTGCCAAGGTCAAAATTCAGTTGGTTCAAATTCTTTTTACACCACCCACGTGAAAGCTTTTATAGAGGTTACATAAAAAAGATTTTCTTTTATTTCATTTATTCTGTTCATCTTCTTTAATGGCAATCATATTTATTTAAATTATATTGATAGCTAAAACAGCATTAACGCAATTGTTTTAATATAATAGAAATTAATTAAATTAATATTTCTCAGAATAGTCATGCATTCTAGAGATGAAGGTTTTAAAATGTGTTAATTGAATATGAAATAAGTATACCAAATGTAGCATTGAAAATCGATGCATTATAAATAATATTACAATATTAGCTAATTTTTAAAAATACACTTCATAATTATATGCAACTATTAATTTTTATTTGTTTATGATATGATGTATAGTTTTCATTGAACAAGTAAAGTTTAAAGAAAACTTTAAGTTCTTTGACCAGTTTTCCAATCCTGATCGCTGTGTACCGAGCACATTTGATTGCATATTAATATAATTATTGTAAATAATGGCATATTAATGTTTCTTGCATGTTTAAAGTTAACTAAAACCTGTTGCTTGCATCTAATGCATTAATAGTTCGATGGTCGAAGCGATCTTCAACTAACTATCCGCAGATACAACATGCCGATGCTCGGCTCATCTTGACAAGTCTTATCTTTCTGATTGCAAATGATAGAAATATAAATTGACATGTGATATAGGAATATCGATATCATTGTTGCATGATTGCAATATCTTTGAAACGAGTTTAAACATATTGATTTTATCATCAAAAGCTGTTTTATTAACATAAATCTCGCTTTCTGAAGCGGCGGCGCCAGCTTCCAGTCGCGCTCGTTTATATTATTTTGATTTATAGGGTGTCAAAAAGGAATTATAATTTACTTTAATGTCGTAACATTACTACACAACAGGGTGTAATGTAATCCTCATATATAATAGACTACAATATAATAACTGATTCCATAACACTCTCATTTCATATCCATTCTCAATATGTGAAATAATATAATTAAATTATTTATTTTGAAATTTAGTATGCCCCAAAAGATATAAACCTCTATTTATATTATTATATTATTTCATAATCAAAAAAGCTTGATTTGTACCAAAAGAACTTATAAAACAACATGTGAAACTTCTAAAATTACTTTTTCCCATATTTTTTCTTGAAATTTGATCGAGGGTGTGGCTGGTGCCTGAAAAGTTTTTGTGATCAAGTGCCCTTTTGCATTTTTCTACGGAAATTAACAAAATTCCAAGAGTCGCTCAGTTGTTGTCTCTGTAACAGTGTCGAACTTTTTTTCTCTTATTTTATTTATAATCATTTTCAAATAATATGAGAGCAATATTTATATGATTTTTTTGGATTTACTGTTATAAATTGCTACATTTTTTTATTAAATTTCTATTAAACAATCAGAATAATGTAAGTATTCTATGAGCTACAGATAAACTAAATAAATAAATAAAGAAAAAACTAAATAATAATAATAATAGTAATAATAACAAATAAATAGAAATAATAATAATAATATAAATAATAATCATAAAAAACAATAGTCACATAAAAAATAATAATAAATATAATAATAGACTAGAAAAGTGTTCCATTGACCAGTTAACTAATTAGTTAGTTATATAAATTAACATAAATCATATGGAAATTTTTCTTCAGACTTCTCATATTAGGGATATCGAGTAGTGCTGAAACTATGTGGTTTAGGTGTGTTTCTAGTTCTAAATGATGGTGAAGGCTATTGCTACTAATTGCTAGATTTAATTTAACTTTATTGACTTTATTTTACAAGGTGTTTATTCAGTATTTGTTTTGAACTTCTATATACGTATGAAATAAGTTATTCAAAATCTTGCATACAAGTGGAAGCGTGAGCTTGACATGTGACATATCTTTTTACTTTTGGATATCACATTTCGTTCACTGGTTGCATTTGATTTATATTTAGAATGTCATTACTCTGCAGCTTCACATGTTTGCACAAAAAGTTGAAAATAAATCTAAAGCATCTACGTAGAACGTAGTAAATGAAAGTAATATTATGACCTTATAAAAATATGATATGACTAAATGAGATGATATCTTACATGATTAATGATATTTTGCATAAAGGAGGGGATATTGGGTACGGTTGTGGCAGGGTACGGTAGTGACAATCATCATAAGAGTTATTTTTATTTATATATTTATTTATTCATAAGCAAGCCGTAATCAATAATAATAGATATTATTTCAGGCTCTTGTCAAGCTTATTCATAGTTAATATTAAAAGGATAGTAATTTTATAATAATCATAGTAGCTGCACGAATTTCGCTTCTGAAAAAAAAGAGCTGAAAAAAAGCATTCGAACATTAAATACAATGTTCATCATCAAGTTCATCCATATTAAAGTCTATTTGACCACCAGTCAAGCTCAAAATTCTTGCACAAGGTTGAAAGTTATACTCATTTAAAACCGTAAAAAATTTAAATTAATAAAATAGCAATAAAAAAAATGAAAAAAAATAATGGTTGTACAGGCGATCAAATGGTCAGACTACATAGATACAGGATAAGGATTATGCAAGAAAATAGTTATTGAATTCAAATTGAGAAAATTCAGTAATGTCATAATAAGCTATGTCTTTAAAAAGTTTAACTAGGGAAGCATGAAATTTTTTGCTGTCTAAGTTTCGGATATTGAGTGGAAGTTTATTCATAAGCTGAATACCTAGACCGTCGATCGTATTGAAAGAGCTGGCTAATTTATATGTACGCGCCTTAATAGGTTTGTGTCTAGTGTTGTAATTTGAGGACGAAGCCATATCAAAAAGTTTCGAATTGTTTTTGATGAAAGTTAATGTTACCAGCAGAAAAATGCATGGGATGGGACAGTTAGAATATTGTATTTTTTAAATATGGGTCTAAAAAATTATTCGAATAGTTTTTTTCTGAAGCTTAAATATTTTAATTAGTTCGGATGAAAAACCCCAGAATTGAATGCCGTATGAAACGTGAGAATAAAAGTTGCTATAATAAACTGAAAGTAAGCAATTTAAACCAAGCTTGGGTTTTAGGGTGCGCAACATGAAACATGTTCTAGATAAAGTTGGTGATAGAGAGATAGAGATATGATCAGACCACTTTAAATTATTATTAATATGGATACCAAGAAACTTTGATACTTGCGAAAAATTATGTGTTGAATTATTGATGGTTAAAGAAGTAATATTATTGGATAAACGATTTTTTGTACAAAAAGATATGATTTGGGTCTTATCATTATTGAGAACTAGATTATTTTCACAAAACCATTTCGTTATTTCTGACATAACCACGCTTAATTTATGTTGTAATTCATTAAGAGATTTGGCCTTGATGATAACGCTGGTATCATCCGCAAAAAGAATAAAATCACAAAGATTTGTACAATGAGGTAAATCATTAATATATATGAGAAATAAGAGAGGCCCTAAAATTGATCCTTGGGTCAACTATTGATGGGTTCGAATGTGAGTCCAGTTTGCGTTTGTATTTTTCCTTGAATTCTTTGAACGTTAATTGCACCGTTTTCATGTTGAGGTCGCTGTAAATGATTTCATTTGTTACGTACCACGAAGAATTGTACGAAATTTTTTGACTGAGTTCTCTGCATTATAGCTATATTTGATTTGTAAGCACATCCCCAGAGCTCAATTTCGTAGGTCCAGATTGATTTAATGATTGATTTATATAGCAGCAACTTATTTTCAACAGAGAGCTTAGACTTTTTATGCAGTAGCCAATCAAATTCTTTCATTTTGATCATTATTTGCTGCTTTTTTATTTTTATGTGCATTTTTATTATATGATTTGGTTTTATGACTAATCCATCGTATTTAAAATCAGTATTATGTGTCCATGTAGAAAAAATTTCAAATTACTATTTAATTTACTTTTTCCTCAGCTAAATGGTTAATTAAAAAAAAGCAGTGGCCCCTGCATAAGATTATATTTAATGTTTATTAATTTATTTTAAAATTTATATAAAAGAGCTTTCAATTCATATTAATTCATATTCATAATATTAATATATCTTAATTTTCTTTTCAGAGCTATGTCCTCAAAGCGCAAATCACCGCCGACGAAACTCGAAGGCGGCGGAGTCGCTTGCGAACAACAGCAAACAAATCATCACCAAAACCACAACCATAGCCAGCATCAAACATTGCAGCTGCAGCACCAGCATCAACAGGATCAACTACATCACCAACACCAGCACCCACAGCATCAACATCATTCAATAAACTGTGAATCGAGTGCGTCCGGGAACGGTCCGTCGTCCGGCAACGGCCCGGTGTCCGACGGCGACCCGGGTAGCGACCGGGATGCGGGTGAACGCAGTCCTACGCCGCCGCGACTGAGCGGCCCGACAGCCCCTGATAGCTGCCCTAGCACGCCCAGCGAGGGCACAACGCCAACACCTGCCACGACACCAAACACGACGCCGACGCCGATCGCCAACAACGTCGATTCCGATTCAGAGGGACCGTGCAAAAAGCAGCGGCTCGAGGACACGCTCGCGCGACAGAGCGCCCTCTTGGGCTTGCACGTGAGTTACATTTTTACATTATTGATAACACAGGTTCATAAAATAACTAGTGGAACGCATGGCATCGTGCCTTAAGGCAAATTGCTGGAACTTCCCGTACCGTAACAAAATGATCGAGGAATATTAAATGTTTTAAAATAGATTATTATAAATATTGTAACATTGTCGAATATTTATAAGAATTATATTAACTAAATTGGAAAGTTGAAATTATTTGTTTAAAGTATATTAGAACAGAATTAAAATAAAAATCTGAATTATTTTCGATATACAAAAAAAAATTTTTTTTTAAATTTTGGAGCAAAAATTTTTTTTTCCAAAATCAATTATTGTGTTAAAACAAGCAGAAAGTTTTTGAAATCATTCAAACCGGACGCTTAGTTCTCACAAAAACTTCCATTTTTTGCACATTTAGCTCTGTATCTCCGAAACCGCTGGACCTGCCTTTGCCCAAAACTAATCACCCTTTCTCCCCGTCATTACGAATTGAATGTTTTTGGGATGATTCAAATGGGATGCTTCGATCTCTCAAAAACTCGATTTCTATTTTCTGCACTCTTTGCTCCATATCTCCTAATCGACTGTGCCTTTGCCAAAAACTAATCAGCACATCTGCCTACCAATAGGAATCGAATGTTTTTTGAACAATTCAAATCAGTTGATCCGTGCGCCCGAAAACGTGGACGAAAACACACTCACACACACACATCCTTTTTTTTCTGAGGTACGCCAAAATGTTCAGAAACCTTCAAAACGTCGAGAAATGTAAATATTTTCAATTTCGATTTGCGGCCCATTACAATAACTTACCCTACGGGAAGTTAAAAAAAAGTTGTCTGTATTGAACGCGTGACATATGTTTTCCAATGTATTTTTTACTGCTGAATACGAACCTAGTGTCAAAATTATGGGCTAAACTGCTAACTGCATACACCTGATACAGACAACTTTTTTCATTTTATTGATCTGCATAATTCATAGATTCGAAATCAAAATCGTTGAAGTTGGTTCGAACTTGGACCTACAGATATCTAAGCTATCAAAAATCTTTTTACTATTTACTAAAAAAGAAGCACCTTGTATAACGGTGTACCGTAGTACATATGTTGCCAGATGATCATATCAATACCGGATGTCATTTTTAATATAGCTCTATTCAGATAATTTACTCTTTACGTCTAAACTAAGTTAACTACTTGACAGCACATAACATGTATCAAACAAACAACTATCTAACTATATAAAACAAAATTCACAGTTAACTTCTAATTATAGAAATATTCTCTTTAATATTTTTCTAAAATTTGTCATCTGTGTATTTCTGCCTTATGGGCGGGGTAAGAGGAGACAGTCAGAGGGAAAACAAATTCAGCGTCCTTTTTTAATTTTGAAAGGATTTCACGAAAGATTAGATACTTAATTTAACCAAATTCAAGATTTATAGTAACCTTAAAATTTTTATTGTATACATAAATCTTGTATTAATTTAATTTAACGCTTGTGAAATTGTAATTTTTACTTAATTTAATTTTTTATTTACTATTTCTTATTGTTTTTTGCCCGACCTTCATGTGAGCCTTTATAGAGATTATATAAAAAGCTGTTGAAAATAACCATGCGCTTAATTAAATAAAATATACAGGAAAATTATATTCAGATATCATAAAATAAATACAAGAGCTTAAAACCACAAAAACTACCAACGAAATAAAATACTTTTGTTATGAATATTGATACATTTCTTATTATCTCTTGATAGCGACGTCTTAAGATTTAAAGTGATGGCTGTTTACTCATTTTTTGCCTTGTACTTTAAAATAGTATATCATTAGAAAATGTTATACTTATAGTATCACTTGTAGTAAAAGTATTATACCTTGCTTGTTTGTGAGATAATGATGGTGGACTTTTTTACCCACTCCGCTCATTCTTATTTTTTGTAAAATAGTAACAACCTTTTAGCAATCTGTTTTTTTCCTATTTGACACTTACGCTGATTGCATACCTCCCTCTCTATTACTTTTATATAAAATGCTGCAAGAAATGTTAACCCGTAAAATAAATTAAAATTTCCATTTAAATTCTTAGCATTTTAAAATAATTGAAATTATTGATACATCCTTTTAACCAGATCTGCTATATCTATGCCACACATAAATTTTATTGCTACTTAATTTTCTTCTTTACTTGTTTTACGATCTTGCGGATTAAGAGTATCTTAATCAGTACAACTTAGATGGAAATTTTTCTTCAGAATAATTGAATTAATTATCAAGCAATGCCATTTATTAACGGAGTTTTCTTACAGCAGCAGATTCTTTCATGTAAAAATATTTTTAGTGCTAATGGAAGCAATCTTATGTTTATTTAGCTGAAATAAGACATAAAATATTATCTGGCGGCATACAATACTATGCAAAATTACTCCATGGAACATACTTGTAAAGTAGTCTTATTACAAAATTTTTACTGAACGAGTTTGAATTGCAATTTTTTCTTTTGCGTCAAGATCCGTTTTCTCAAAATTGGCATTTTTTGCACTTTTTACCACGTATATTTGAAACTGCTAGACCTGCCTTTGGCAAAAACTAGTCAGCTCTCTATCAATAGCAAATTGATGTTTTTTGAATCATTCAAATCGGTTGATCTGTATTCCCGAAATCGTTGACAAAAATTGGTATTCGCACCCACACACACACACATCCATTTTTTCTAAGATATGCCAAATTGTTTAGAAACATCTGAAACGTAAAGATATATAAAAAATTTTCATTTTTGATTTATTTTTGAATTACAATTTAACTTACTCTACGGGAAGTTAAATAAAAAAAAGAATTATATTTTGATTATGGAATAAGCAATTTCTTCAATGGTTTAATTATTAACGTGAAGATTTATTGGTATATAAAGTAGAATTACCCTAGTTATTATTAGATGATTGCTAGAGTTATTAAATATATAAATTCACGCAAAATAAAATTTCTTATAATTTATAATACAAATACTGTTATGTTCAGATGTACCGAGTAAAGCAATTAACAGCCGTAATTAAAGAAAGTCTTCGGTACTATAATATTTATATCTCAAGAATGTGTCTGTTTGATCGCCTTTTTACTACTAGAAATGCTTTTACCAGTAGAATGTTACATCAGCAAAGTTAATACCTTCAATTAATTAGCATTTGAGAATAATTATGTATATATTTATATACATTTATCTTCTGTTAATTATATGCTTCAATGATAAGTTGTATGCACTACACAACACGTGTAATTACTCGAGCTCATATCGGAAAAACGAAGACGAATAGTCGTTGAATTTTTAACTTTGTACATAATTTCTGACCGGGAAGATCATTAACAGCAAGCAACCTGCTGTTCAATGCATAGTGTTTCTTAATTCTGTTTTTTAGTCAATTAAAATTTGTATAGCGCCGTATACATCACTTACTTATATGTTAATTTATAGACCGGTCCGGACAGAAGCCCGAGCTTCATTAAATGATTTACTAACTGCTATCAGAAATATTCTCACAGTTTGCGAATTCTTTTACAAAAATTTTCTCATACACACATTTGGAACATTTTGGTATTGACATAAAATAATCGTTTAAATGTCGTAAATATCTGATTTAAATAACAAATTGTCTTTTATATATTCGACGACATTTACCTTTTTTTTAATTAATATGGAAACAAATTAATAACTGGAATATTCATTTTGATATAATGTGATAAAATATTGTTTTATTAATTCTATCCAATTAATTGGCATTTATAGTCACACGTTTACAATATACCTCGTTTATTTTTATATCAATTAAAATTCAAACCTTCAATCATTTTATTTATTCCGGAATCATGCGACTAATTGCTTTCAAAGCCTTTGAAATTATTGTTGAAATACAAGTTTAAAAATAATTGCCTATATTTATTTTTTTATTGTTGAAGACTATGTATCTACTCTGTTCACTAATTAAATTCAAAATGTACAAATGTAATAAATCAAAATTAATAGGTAATAGGATTGGTACCTATATATTATAAAGTTAATAGCTGTTTACTAACAAATATCAGGACATGCATTTTTACAATTTTGGTGGATGTAAATAGTACGGGGTAATTTTTATCATTAGGTACTCATACTAATTTTTATCCTCATACTATGTTTAGGTTTCTAAACATATTTTGGCCTACCTCAGAAAAAATGGATGTCGTGTGTGTGTCCGCAATTTTGCGTCCACGTTTTCGGGCGCACGGATCAACCGATTCGAATGGTTCCCAAAAAACAATCGATACCTATTGATAGGGAGATGTGCTGATTAGTTTTTGGCAAAGGCAGGTTTAGCCCTTACGGAGATACAGAGCTAAATATACAAAAATGGCAGTTTTGGAGAGAATTAGACATCCGATATGAACGATTTAACAATTTCGGCTTGGGTTGACAAAACAATTGCTTTTGGGAATAAAATACTTCAAAATATTTTTTTTTTGTATATCGAAAATAATTCATAACATACCACTAGTATTTATTTTAACCTACCCATACTATTTTTTCCTAAATCTATGTTGATGACCTCGTACTGTTTTGCGTTTAATTATCAAATTTATAGTATTATAATAGCAACAAAATAAGTAAACATTTCGATTTGAAGTTATTCGCTAGCATTTTATAGTTGATAAAATTCAGCCTGACAAAATAAATTAAGGATGCATGTTTGTTCCAGCTTATATATATATATATTAATATTTTTAATCATAAATTATAATCTGTCTCATATTACTCAGGAAATAGATAAACTTATTTACTGTATTGAAATTTATTAATTGACAATTTACATAAATTTGTTTCTTATTTCAGTAGGTTTATCAATATTATGGTTGTAAAAATTATTAAATTAAAATTGGAGAGCATTCAATGTACTGCCTATTTTTTCATACTTCTGATCATGACTAAAAAACTGATTCATGTTATTTCGATTGGTTTGCAATCAGGCGGGTGTGGGTTCAATTCCCATCACGAACAACCTTCCTTGAGAATAACTTGGGAATAACTTGGGAATAAAGATCTTAAATATGTTTCCAAGCGAAAAAGGCCCTTCCCGGGCATTGCTGCACCAAATTTAAAGAATTTAAAGGAAGAAAATATGGATGGATCAACCGTTGGGTTACCATCTAAGAGTACGCATAAGTAGAAGTTTCAGCCAAACTTTTAGGACGTAAGGTTCTGATTGCTGTTAAAATATGATAAATAATACATTATGCCCATAATATTTGTATAAGGCTAGCCTTATATTTATAACTAAAGAAACTGAATAACTAATTTTTAACTTTTCGTAGGTTGAGTTATAGTAATCGCAAAAAAATCGAAAATGAAATTTTTTATATATCTACGTTTCAGAAGCTTTTGAACATTTTGGAATACCTTAGAAAAATGGATGTATGTGTGTGTGTGTATGTTCGGATACAAATTTTCGTCGACAATTTCGGGAAAACAATTCAACCGATTTGAATGTATTTTTATTCAAAATAACCGATTTGATTGATAAGGAGACGTGCTGATTAGTCTTTGGATATGGCAGGCCCAGCCGTTTCAAAGATACGGGGCAAAAAGGGCCAAAAACGGTAACTCAGTTTTTAAGTGAACGGAGCATATGATTTTAATAATTCAAAAAAAAAACATTTTATCTATATAAACAAAAAATGAAGATCTGATTAAATTTTTGGGAAGGCAGGTCTAGCGTTTTCGGAGATCAAGTATAAAAGTAAAATAAAATGACATTCGGCAGCCAAAAATGATCATTTGACATATTTTTTCAATGTTAAAAAAAAACCTTTTTTGAAAAATTTAATTTTTGGTACGGGAAGTTCCAGCAATTGGCCTTAAGGCACGATGCCATGCACTACTAGTTAAAATTTATATTATGTGCTTACAAATGTAAAAATTGAGTTCCATTTTCCTTTCAGATTCCTGCTCAGTATCTGTACAATAATAACATTAGTGGTCTTGGAGTAGTCGGCGCTGGTCTTCTGACGCCGCAACGACGGCCATCCAGCGAATGTTCGAGTCCGCCTAGCGTCTCAGACGGAGGCATCTACAAACCCTTGCCCGCCATAAATAATAATATAGCAACACTGCCAGATCATAATAGCAGTCCGCCGTTGTTGCATAATCAACAACAGCAGCATCACAATCAACAGCAACTTAATCAGCAGCAAGCGCAACAACTCAGTCAACACGGCGCGTTGTTGCTCAACAATCAACAACAGACGGGACGACGGACGATGGACGACGTCTTGAGGCGGCTCACAAGCAAAATGCGAGGAAGTTCACTAAGGGATGGAAGGCGAGCGCAGGCACCTACACCGCCACTCCAAGTGTAAGTTATATTTTTTTTTATATTTTTAATATTGTGCTGAAAACAATTGTTTTGGTATACTTACTTACTTTTACGTTCCCCAAAAACGTTGCAATTTATTTTGAATTTATGAACTAATTGTTGGATAAAATAGGTATGTTCTGGTAACGCCATGTCACGGGTTTATTTTTATATGGGTTGGTAGTAACTGTCAAAAAGCTATGTACCTAACTTCACGTATATGTTATCAAAAAGACATCCAAAAGTTGCACTTACGATCAAATTGTTATTGGACGTTCGTACGTTTTGTAGGTTAGGTTTAATAAACAGGGTAAAACTCCTGATCGCACAGCAAATACATAGCTCTTTGGGGGCGTCCATTAATCACGTGATCGATTTTTTAAGGATTTTTGGTACCTTTCCTCTCTCTTTTTGGTACGTGGTGATATTCCAAATTAACTCCCTTCCTCCACCATCACGTGTATTTTTAGTTACGAGAAAAAATTGTAAAATTTTTGATTTTTTTGAAAATGTTGAGATTTTTTTAAACAAATTCAGGTAAAAAATAAGTACACGTGATATCTTACTATACTCCTCCCTTCCCTATGTGATATTTTCTTATTTTTTGCCTGACCCCCCTGGACGCTTCCTTTGATAGCTTTTTACTACCAACTGCCACTAACATAGACCCTTAGCATAGCATTACCATGATTTACCTATTTCACCTGAGAATTGTACCCTCAAAGTTGATATCCCAAATATTTCGAACAAAAACTTCACGATAGTGTTCAGGAGTGATAATATGCATAGACCTGACACTACGACTCCAACAGTTTATATTCATTAAAAGTTAATAGAATTCTGCAACACTAAGCTTCGTACATATAATCACAATCCTGTATCTCATGGTTCAACTTACCAGAATAAATGTCTAGAAACTTGGAAGAGGAAGTGATAATTGGATTGCAGGATTGAAACATCTAAGTTTACACTCATATTTATCTGATTTGGCAATATAAACATTGCGATCAAACAACGAATTAACTTATTTCAATTAGGTGCCAAATATGTGTTCAAAGACTTTCTTAGATATACGTGTATACAAATTTATTTTCTAAGTTTCGTAAATTTTTACGAATGCGTCTAACGCATCAAAATCGGTGTTTATATAATCTGATTGTATCTTGAATTCTATGATTGTGCTGCGGCGTCCGTTTTTCGATGACTTGTAAACATATCATTAGAATATATTTAGTGATGTGTGGGTTGTTAAGCACCAGTTGAGTTACAGATTATCTTAACACTTTTGATGTAAAAATGAGTATTTTACATAATTGTGGAATCTACTACAACGCCAGCGGTGAATGAATATTTTCTGCTCATTTAGTAATACAATTTCATGTCCTAGAAACTTATATATGTTTTTATGTGATGAACTTTTTTTTCTATCGTTGATGTTTTGAGTAATATAAGTTTTTGTCTCATTCCACTTCTTTAATCAGTTTTGTCTAAAGAAGTATAATTTATAAACTTTTTTTTCCATGTTTTTGCACGGATCAGATATATAACGACAACCTCACTTCGCTCTTTGTTGTTGTAAAAGCAAATAAACCTGAAGTGAAAGAAAAAAGTAGAATCCAGCATCGGCATCGGTACCGACGATCAGTCATCGGTCATCCAGTAGTCATTTTTTGAGTAGAGATCATATATTATGACAGGCCATGTCGGTCAAGTCCATGAAATGCTAAGGTTGCGTTAGCTCAGCAGAAATCAATTATACACAACCAGTTAATACAGTTCTATGATAATTAATAATCGTCTAACTGGTCAGTAATTAACTGAGAAATACGCACCGAGGACCAATAATAACTCATGTGCTCTGCTTTTATTGCTTTAAGCGTGTATGAAACATAATTGGCGCTAGCCATTTTTATGAAAATATAGGTATATTTTTATTTTTACTACCTCTTTTTGTTTATTACTTACTTACTTACTTAAATCGATTTTTGCATATTAAAAAGCGAAATGAGTTTTTGCAGTTGATTTCACTTAGGTGCGTTTTAATTTAAAATTTATGCAGTTTCGACAAGGATGATGTTGTGCTATTGTTTTCGAAATGTTGTATACCCACTATTATTATGAATTTCAATCAATGAATTACTATTTTTTACTAAATATTTAACTAAATTTTCTGATCTATTCTTCTACTCTATTATGTCTCTTTTTTAAAACTTAATTATTGTTTATAATTAGGGGGAAGTCCCTTAACGCCGGACAGCACCTAATACCGGACACTCTATTTAACACGTATTATTTAAGCGAGTATAAATCTTTTCATATCAAAATACACGTGAAAGGGGGTGAGGGGCACACAGGTGCAGGATCACCCGCCAAGACTCACCTGTGACGCACACGGCCACGGCGGGAGCAACCCTTTGCTGTTTTAGGCGCAAAATCACGGCGTCACCTAAATATCAATGGAAGAAATTCTAGTGTATTTATGCATTTATATTTGAGTGGCATTCAATGATAAAAGTAGTACTTGATTGTTATCCGTAAAATGGTAGAATATTATTAGATATTTTAAACAATTTTAGTAGGTACCACCAAATGAACGAACATGTCTGTCTCTTAGCACCGGACACTAAGTCGTCCATTTGCGCCGGACAGTAAACATATTGATATTCCTTGCGAAAGTTGACTTTTATTTATTTTAATTATTTAGTTTTGTTCTGTATGAGTGCTAACGGTCATTACATACCCGTTTCTCGTATTTCCTAGTCAAAGAATGAAAATCTTATGATGATTGCTCCAGCCGAGAGCATCGGTATGGCCCAGCCAAAAAGGGTGGATGAATAGTTATTTTTTTTTGCAATATCTAAAAATATTCGTCAAACACACATGTGCAGACATTCCAGAGTACGGACATGGCTACATATGTGATCAATGTAGGTTATTTTGAAATGTCCGGTACTAGGTGCCACTGTTTAAAATCATATTTTTTATACCAAAGTTTGATTGATAGTATTAATATAATAAAAATGCTCATGTAATTATTTCACTCTCTAAAAGGGCTAAAACTATATAACTATTTCCTCGGCTCTCCGACTATTGCTTACACTTCAATCCATTAATAAAATGATGATGTTTTGTTATCTTCGAATTACACAACCGAGGTTATCGCGAGTCCTGAAATAAGTCCATCGTATCAAGAACATACAAACTTGCCAGAACAATAATAATAATAATAGAACATACATATCTTCTTTATCTGAGCGGCGTATTGATATGAAACGGATGCTCTATCAGATATTCGCGAGACGTCCTTGCTTATGAAATGTGGTAATATCGATCGTAATTATTGTCTGTCGAAGTTTTATAACAATCCTTTTGTTTATCTAACAATATGCAATTAAAATTATCGCCGATCGACATAGTTCAGTAATCCATATATTTAATTGATGGGCTCTGTTATCTATATGGATTTGTTCTTTGTTAAATTACACAATGGACGTATGAATGGTATTGTTGATCTAATTCAGTAACAGAAGCTTTTGATAATGATAATTTTGATTAACTAATTTTTTTATATTTTATTCGAGCAGCAATTAGAACTTGAGGATTTTTTAACTTCCCGTAGGGTAAGTTATTGTAGTCGTCTAAAAATCCAAATTGAAAATTTTTGCATATCCTCACATTTTGAAGGTTTCTGAACATTTTGGCATACCTTAAAAATGGATGTGTGTGGATGTATGTTCAACCGATTTGAATGGTTCAAAAAACATTCGATTCCTATTGATAGGGAGATGTGCTGATTAGTTTTTGGCAAAAGTCGGTCCATCCGTTTTAGAGTAACGGAGCATAGAGTGCAGAAAATAGAAATCAAGTTTTTGGGAGAACGGAGCATCCGATTTGAATGATCCATGGAACATTCAATGCGTAATGATGTGGGGAAGTTGTGTGTGTTTTTGGCAAAGACAGGTCCATTTCTGAGATACTGAGCTAAATGAGCAAAAAATGGCAGTTTTTCAGAGAAATAAGCATCCGAATTGAATTATTCAAAAAAGAATCTGCTTGTGTTGACGAAACGATTGTTTTTGGGGAAAAAATATTTCTTTTTTTTTAATTTCTAAAAAAATTGGTACGGGAAGTTCCAGCAATTTGCCTCAAGGCACGATGCCACACTACTACTTAAGCTATGATTTGACTTTTATCTATGTCGGGTTTATAGGTGGCAACCCAAAAAGTTGTCCTAATTCTATGTGTTGAATTTTATTATTAAAATTTCTGCAATAGGGATGATTTTTTTCTGGATGCTTCTAAGCCGCGCAATGGCTATTTTTACATGGAAACATGAAATCTTTATATCCGTGTGATGTCGCTGCTGCTGGACATCAGGCTGCCCGAAGCGGGTATCAAACCTAGGACCTCTAATATAAAATGTAAAGTTTTAAGCTGCATACAATAAAATTAGTGCTAAATTGTGATTTCTCAAGAAGTATATCGAAGGTATTAGAAAATTTCTCACATAATAAAATGTACTCGCGTCTAAAGTTCAAAACATTAAACACTGATTGCGACATCGAATGTGTATGTTACATTGTACTTATAATGGTGATGCAAAACTGATATATATAAATGTTTGCCGCACGTGTTTTACATTATTAAATTGTTTATAAATGTATATGATATCAAATTGAAAAACAAGCGAACGCATTCAGAATAATTGCATAAAGTTGTTTATTTAATCTCTTTATCTCTATAGATTGTCATTAAAACTTCTCAATAGGAGGATCAAAAATTGCACTGTTGAATGAATAATATACCCACGCTTCAATTAAAAAAAAAATTAGGTAATCTTTTACCTATTAGGCAAAATTAACTCAAATACTTAATGCTTTGTTAAAAGTTTTCTTTAAATACAAGTTTATAGAGCTTTTAAATTTTTCAAAGCCAATTTAGACACTGCCATTGGCTGTAATTAATATCATATTCACATATGAACTTTGCAGCATTCGTTTAAGAATCAATATATAACAAAGTAGAAATTAAAAAAATATATATTTTTTTAAAATTGAAAACAGGCAATCTATCACCTATTAGACAGGATTGACTCAAATATCTAATGCATTGCTAAAGCTTTCTTCAAATGCAAGATCATAGAGCTTTTAGATTTTCAAAAGCCAATTTAGACACTGTCATTGGTTACAATTATCATATTCATATATAAACTTCATTTAAAGCATTCATTTAAAAATCAATATAGTACAAAGCAGAAAAGAAAAAATATAAACTAAAAAATGTATGTGTGTGTAAATCTGTGTGTGTGTGCGTGTATGTGTGTGTGTTCGGATACAAATTTTCGTCGACGATTTCGTGAACACGGATGAAGCGATTTGAATAATTCAAAAAACATTCGATTCGTATTGATAAGGAGACATGCTGATTAGTTTTTGGCGAAGGCAGGTCTAGCCGTTCCGAAGATATGGGGCAAAAAGTGCCAAAAACGATAACTCAGTTTTTAAGAGAACGGAGTGTCCGATTCGAATAATTCAAAAACATTTTACTTGTATTAACAAGATGAAGAACTGATCGGTTTCAGAGATCTAGTAAAAAAAGTAAAAAAAAATGCCGTATGGCGATGAAAAATGATCATTAGACATATGCACATCAAATTATCAGATATTTTATAGAGATTTTAACAATAAGTATAAATTTTGTTTACATTCCTATGAGTTGCGTACCAATGTTTATTCGTTAGACGGCGACGCAGCGCTTACGCGCGTCGATATTTTGTCTCTATGCAGTTAAAGCAGTACGATTGCTTAAAAAAAAGTTCAGAATTTCCAAAATATTTCAAAATAAATTTTTCTTCAGTCTTTTTTTTTTCAAAAAAAGTAAATTTTTGTCAAAAATATATAGTTTCTCAAAAATCTATTTTTTTCATAGTAATTTTTTTTCAAAAATGTTAATCTTTTAAAAAAAAATAATTTTTGGTACGGGAAGTTCCAGCAATTTTCCTTAAGGCACGATGTCATGCGCCTCACTAGTTGATATTTGTATACAGCGATTCATGGGTATTAGATCTGAGAAGGGTAGCTAGGTTTCGCATGATTTTCTTCTGGTTCGCAAATATTTTGAAAATGCTAAACCTAGATAAAACAACAGCTCGTGCCCCGTGAACATTGCCTTCACAAAGCATTGTGACGTATATTATAATCACTTTGCACTTTAGCTAATTTATCGTTCAATATCGAGAAGGTACCTTGTTGTTCCCACGCTCTCGAGTGAAAACTCTACGCACTGCGTTCGTTCGCTTACAGACCAGAATAGGTTTATGGGACATTTATTGCTCGTAACATAATCCATTGTATTTTGATGATTGAATAAAATTGTTGTATGGCGTAAAGTTCTTAACATGCCGATGCTTCAATGTTTTTAATGTCTTCTATGTTTTCTAAATAGTCTTCAGCGTTACCTGTATTATCTGGTCGTGTAAAAACGCGATGGAATGCAGCAATAACCAATTGACGCATTTAGTAGATTGGGTATGGGGTCAATTATAAATTTGCAAATCAACGTTTATAATAAAATTTAATAAATAATTTTATATTCAAACTTTACCAGTTGTTATTACGAATATACCCGAAATTTCTTAGATTTTCAAACTTATAATGTTTATTCTTTTAAATATTTGTTTGACTGATCTGGTAATTTTTCTATAAATAATATTTGTTTATTCGATCTCCGAAACCGCAGGACCTGCCTTTCCAAAAATTTAGTCAATTTTTTATTCCGTCAACACAAGCTTTGTTTTTTAAATCATCAAACGCTCCATTCTCTCATGGACTGAATTGCCATTTTCGTCACTTTTTTCCCGTATCTTGACTGTACCTGCCTTTGCCAAAAACTAGTCAGCACATTTTCTCTGCAATATGAATTGGTCCATGATCAATATCCATTGATCATTATGGTTGATCCATGCTCTCGAAATCGTGGACGACAAATTGTATCCAAACATACATACATTTTTTTAACAGTCAGGTATGCCAAAATGTTCAGAAAACTTTAAAACGTAAATTTATGCTAAAATTTTCGTCTTGGACTTTTTTGCAATTACTATAACTTTCTCTACGGGAAGTTAGGAAATATTATTTCATATAAAATTCTTATTACAAAGCCTCTCAGTATGTTTTCTTCTCGCCTAAGTGGCCAATAATCTGTATTTTTACAGCAATCTTTAGTAAACGTTATGATGGTGTAAGTAAAATATAGCTATAATTAAGGTGACCATACGTCCCGGTTTGTCCGGGACAATCCCGGATTTAGTTTCTTTGTTTCTGATTGTTTCAGGTTTCCAATTGCTTGATAAAATAAAATAAAATAACAACAATCCATCAAATATTTGATAATGATATATACAACGAGTATGAAAATTGCCAAATGCAAAATTCCAACTGCCGATGAAAATAGTCCCTCACACATACATTCCTATACATTAATAATTTTGTACTTTTATTTTCAATTTTACATAAATTACTTATGAAAACAAACTTTTTGAACGTTTTGCACAAGAACAATTGCTAATTAACAACGCCTTGCTAATTTTTACTAAAGTTAAATATGAAGGAAAAAAAAGCTATAATATAGCATATAACAGAATAATGAAGTTATACTAAGAGTTCGTTCTTCTGATAAATATAAAACATTATAGTCAAAAAAAAATTAAAGCACTGATTTAAGACTACCCCCCCCCCCTCCCGCAGCAAAAGTTGCATCCCGGTTTTGACTTCAAAAAATATGGTCACCTTACTAAAATGCACTTTTTTAATGAATAAAATTAGGGTGCAAAGTTAGTTTACATCAAGAGCCAATGTTTTGCTTTGATCATCTGGCGATTTCCTTTTCAGCCTATTTTAGTTTTCTGTTAGTAAGGATTTTACCAGGAAATTTGGATGGATGTTAAGTTTGTCTCTTTGCGTTTTCATGTCGTTTTTGTTGGTGTAAGTTTTATTTGATGTTTATTAATTAAAAATGTTTTTACCATAATCTGTGTTTTGATTTGCTAATTCGTAGTCTGTTGTCAGCTTGTCTAAACTCTTGTTCTTTTAGTCGAACGCATGCGGCGATTTGACCCCTACTGGCCGTGACATACTGGAGCGATAAGAACGCATTTCGTTTGTTCCATTATCATATATGTGCTCTAGAATATTATAACATCGAATATTATAGAGACTGTACAACGTACACATTATTACATATCGCCTTAGTTGTATTACGCAACTTACAATTAGCTCATTCAGAAGATGCGTTGTTAATTGGATTCGAACAAAATCCAAGGGAAAAGTAATGGATTCAAACCTTATCAATGGATTGGCATCCGATTTAGACGTTCTAAGAATTGCCAAAAAATTTGCTGATGTTTCATGGTATAAATAATAAAAAGAACTAGTGGTGTATGGCATCGTACCTTAAGGTAAATTGCTGGAACTTTCCGTACCAAAAATTATTTTTTTTTAAAAAGATTAAAATCTTTTTTAATCTTTGAAAAAACTAGACTTTTGAGAAATTTTAAATTTTTGAAAAATGTTACCGAACCAATAAAACAAAATTGATACATATATTATAAAATCTTCATAAAATATCTGATAATTTGACGTGTATGTCTAATGATCATTTTTGACAGCCAAGTGGATTTTTTTTTACTTTTTTACTAGATCTCCAAAACCACTAGACAAGTCTTCTGAGAAATTAAATCAGTTCATTATCTTGTCAATACAAGTAAAATGTTTTTTGAATTATTAAATTCGGACGCTCCGTACTTTTAAAAACTGAGTTTGTATTTTTGGCACTTTTTGCCCCATATTTTCAGAACTGCTGGACCTGCCTTTGTCTTCTTTGATTGGTGTTCCCGAAATCGTCGACGAAAATTTGTATCCGCACACACACTCACTCACACAAACATACATCCATTTTTTTTAAGGTATTCCAAAATGTTCAGAAACTTTTGAAACGTAAAGATGTATGA
Source organism: Ctenocephalides felis (assembly GCF_003426905.1). Taxonomy (NCBI): domain Eukaryota; kingdom Metazoa; phylum Arthropoda; class Insecta; order Siphonaptera; family Pulicidae; genus Ctenocephalides; species Ctenocephalides felis. Next base: position 159,316,951 of record NW_020538040.1, read on the forward strand.
AAATTTTCATTTTCCATTTTTTTTGCGATTACTATAACTTACCCCCCCTACGGGAAGATAAAAAAAAAGTAATAAATTGTAGGTACGTATGTAGAAAACGTGTCCTGATTGTAAAATTTATAATGCAGTTTAGTTTTTTTTAAGGAACGATAAAATTAAGTTATCTATGGTATCTTTTTAGTTGTCTGAAATCTCATAAAAATATGTTTCTCATGAACTGTAATTTTGTACATTTGACGATGTATGTAATACTTTTAGAGTTAACTTAAAAAGTAGATTTTTTTTGGTTCGATCCAGTAAATGCTTAAAATTAGCTGACCAAGAAGTAAACAGTTTCATTTTGGAATAATCAAATAATAAATTTAATTATTTCAGGTAACTTTTCAGTTGTTTTCAATATGAATTCGCACAACATATAAAAACTTATACCCGACATCAATGATTAAAATAGTAGCGATTTTGCACATTTGAGAATGTTTGTAACTTCGAATTATCTTTAGAGAGAAAATATTTTTATAACATAATATATTTGAAATAATCATAGCAATATCTATAAAAATATGCACCTAATGATTAAAAAAGTTGCGATTTTTTACTTTTGTTAATGTAATTATTTTGATGATTGATACAGTAAATGCTTAGGACGATTCTTGGATAAAATAGAAATGTTATGGCAACGCTATGTTACGGGCCTATCTTCGTATGAATTGGTAGTATGGAACTGCCAAAAAGTTATGTATTTGCAGTGCGATCTGGCGTTTTACACATAAAACTTAACCTTATGTATGTGCTGTCAATAAGACATCAGAAAGTTGCACTTATGATAAAATTATCAATTCACCTTTGTGTAATTGGAATAATCAGACTAAATTCTAATTTTGCAGTAATCGTTTTTAGTTGTGTTAAAAAAAATCCATAAGACCACTAAAACAATTTTACCTTCTACATATCTTAATGCCAATTCTGTCGAAAAAATCGAACTGAATGTCATCTTAAGTTTCATTGTAATCGTTTTATCCGTATTATTTTCATCTGTCACGTTCGATTTATTTTCTTTCCGAGGTTTATTACAACCTGTCTAGATTATATTGTGTTATTCCATATCACTTTCACACCCGGAATGTTTTCGAAGAGCTAAGAATGTCTGGTTCTTGCTCTTATTCAATATTTATTATATTAGTTGTAGCCTGGCGAGTTATTTTTTACTCGTGTTTCTACATATTTGCATAATATTATGATTTATTATAGAACATATCGCCTTCCGGAAAGAAAAATGAAAACATAGAAAGATCAAGTTTTCCAAGTCGTTCTAATGGTGTTTTTTGACTCGTTTCATGATTATTAGATTATTCACTTTATTGCATAAAGAACACTATTATATTATTCAACAGTAATTGTATTCAAGTTATTACCTTGTCAGTGAAATATTGCAAAAATTATTAAGATTACGGCGATATTTGTAATTAATAATCATTTTAAAAAAATATGACCAAAGAACATGAATATGTGTTTTAAAATCATATTTTCAAGTATTAGTTTTTATTATTTTAATTATATTGATATAATCTTCTCTGAAACAATGTAAACATAAATAGTTCTTTAAAATTTGATAAAGATTTGAAATATCTTAATATGAATTTCAGTTTGATAATTGTTTTTCTCAAACACAATTCAAGAAAATTCTTGTTGTAAGTATTTGTGTCAAAAGGCTATAATTTGAATATTTTACTTTTTATGAAAAAAAATTTCATATGTGTACTACTAGTATTGTAGTTGATTTTTTTTTTAATCCATTCGCTACAGATACTCCCCTTTTCGTGGGAGCGATACTGCTGTACGGAACAGCGAGCCGCCGAGTAGCATTACTTGAACCAAATACTGCAACATATTTTAAGATTCTTTAATCATTATCAATAATAATGTATAAAAAAAAATACAATAACAAATTGAAAATCTCAATTATTTAGCTCACAGAGCAATAAAGTCCATGTCGTCTAACGGTGACGCCCGTAGATAGTCGATATGGATGTCGCCTATAGACGACGCTTGTAGTGGAGGGGTTGATTTGGGAAGTTAAATATATGTATGCATTTTTGTGAACAAGATTTACTAGTAAAACCCGCAATTTTTCACATATTAATAAATATATAATATAATGTAATCGATCACCTGTACATCATTGCACCTTTTCTAATTTATTTTCACCAAATACTTATCGATGGATGGAAACTTATTTTTACCACGCTTTATTCTTGTATACCATGTATCTTTTAAGATTTGAGTTAAGATCTCATTCGTAGCATTTTATGTTAAATAGTTTTAACACAATGATAAAATCGATCGTTATCGCGATCGTCCAAAAGTTCAGCCGACCAAGTGTATCATGTATATGTGTTTCAGACGTCGAACGCGTTTAATGAGGAGCGATGCATTGTTTTGTCGTTTGCTTCGACAACAATGTATATACATATTACATAATCTTAACGAATCTGGTTGGGTATAGTGGTTCCAAGAATATTTTCGATATCGGGGAAAAGTTCGATGGTAAACATTTTGAGTATTTTGTATCGGAATTAACGTGGACTAGTGTGGAGCTTTGTCTTTCCGAGCCGATGTGAATCAATACCAGCCTCGGACAGCCTGATGTCAAGAGGTAGTGACGTCTGTTTTTTCTTGAAACTATAGATGGTAACATATTTTTAATTGGAAAAAGCTTTCGATATTGCTGCATAAAATTAAAAATCATCACTAGTACAGGATTTAATAATAACAATCAAACAGAGATTGATCAGCCATTGGGTTACCTTCTGAAAAGAACATGTAAATAAGAACATCACTATTAGAATTGTTTTAATAATAACAATTTTAACAGAGATTGGATAACCATTGCGTTGCCTTCTGAAAGAACTCTTGCCTTCTGAAAAGACTCTTGATGCTGATCGTAGTTACAAAGTAAAAAAAAATTCTTATAATATTTCTTTCATTCAATTCTCGGTTTTTCCTTTTCTTGTGTAATTGGCTAATAATCAATATATCTACTGCAAATTTAAGAAACTTAACTTATAATTCAAAAGTATTTTACCTATTTTATCAAGCAGTAGTGACATCCGTTTTTATTTGGACATATAGATAGCAATATATTTCCAAGTGAAATAGCTCTCATCCGGCATTGCTGCGTCAATAAGTATCCACTCTATTACAGAAATTGGAAAAATAATTCATAAAAAAGAGCTAGAAAAATGTTTGGTTCCCATGTAGTATCACGACAAATTAGCACAACAGCTTATAGGACTCTTAGATTCTGATTGCTGTTCAAATAATATAATAAAATTCTGTTTGTTAGGAAGCTAAAACATAGTACGTTTTTCGAGTAATTATTTGAAAACTTATATATATATATATACATATATTAGGGTGGTCCTTAATATGGATATTATCGAATCCTTGCTCCCAAGGGCTCAAATGGTTCCAAATTGATAAAAAACAATTCTCTGAAAGTTTTAGCTGCTAATATTGTCTTTTAGATAGAGCGCAATTCAATCAAAGTAAATAGCATGAAAAAAAATTCAAAAATTTTGCAAAGCGTCGAATTTTCAATAAAAAATGACACGAATTTCACTTTTAATTTATTTGTCGCTCAGCTATACTTAAATGATTTTTTTTTAATTTTCAAAAAAAATTTTATGCTATTTCCATACAAAGTTTGATTGAATTGCGCACTATCTAAAAGTTAATATTAAGAGCTAAATTTTTCAGAGAATTGTTTTTTTA
>NW_020538040.1:159321721-159348522 GCF_003426905.1 Ctenocephalides felis
ATTATAGTAGGGTAGAGCGGGGCTAGTTGAGCATAGGGGCAAGTTGAGCAATCGAAATATCTCGAAAACTATTCACCGTTCGTTTAGGCATTATATGGCGAAAAGATAGAGGTTTGGGAGAAATAAACATCCCGCGATCGCTAGTGGCCGCTGGACAAATGAGTGAGGCTCACGGGCGTTTTGTTTATTTTGAGACAAAAAGTAAAAACGTAATTCATCACGAGTTTTCCGTCTGGTTTAGTCAAATGTTATTTATTTTAATCAGGTAAATGTTATTCTTTCATATAATTATACTTAATTATAGTACTTTTAAGATGCACAGAGATTCTGGGTATAATTCTCACGGTTTTTTTATAAACTCACTTTTATTTTGAAGTTCCGAGTTGGGGTTAGTTGAGCATAGTTGCTAAATTTGTACTGTCACTAAGGCAATTACCTTTAACTTCTAGAAATTAATTATTATTTTTATGATTTAAGCTAAGTCTATGAGTAATAATATAAAGAAATAATGATTTTAAACAAAAATACTGAATATAATAGTAAAAAAATTCCTAAGATACGATATTGTTTTGTTGATTCTACTTTTCGTTAATTATTCAAAGCAAATTATTATAAGTTTTGTTTTCTCTGTCAATAAAGACTATAAATATAGAACTGGTTATTAAAAACTTATTTTATTTCATCACTAATCGACATTGAACCTATGATTTCATTATACTTTCTTAGTGCTCAACTTGCCCCACCTATGGGGTACATTGAGCATACTTGACTTTTTGCATTTAAACAGCTGTAGCTTTTAAATTTTACTTATTACCAAAAAATAGTATTAACACTTTTGTTAAGCGATAAACAACACATCCAGTAAGCCGCTTAGCAATTTATTGAGACTTTTCATTAAGGAGCTACATCCGTTTAAGTAAAAATTTGCTCAACTAGCCCCGCCCTACCCTAGTGTATATTATATATAAAATATTATGAAGTATTTAATGGTAACGATAAATACTAATAAAATGATTATATCATCATATCTTACAAAAGTTTCAATTCCGAAATACGACCCTTTCCGAATTGAAGTCTCTTATCACGGCGGCGTCGTATACATCGGATATGCGGTATATCCACTGCACACACATCAACTTGTATATCAACACAAACAAACAGGAAGGAACGGGGTTCAATTTCCCTAATGCAACCACCTCTCGGAATTTCAAATACGCGAAGTTGACACAATCATGCACAACATGCACTGCCGATGCAAGTAGAGATGCAACATAAGCAGAACCGATCGCAGAGGAAGAATTTTCAGTTCAAAATAGGATAGGAAAGTCAGATCTACTAATTATAAATATGGATTATAAATTTTAATGAAATATTGAAACATTACTGCTTATATGCTCAAATAAAATCACACAAGATATTTTGAATTTAATCTGCATTGTCAAAAATTTAATAAATTCATTAGGGTAGGGCTGAGTACAAAGCTCTAATTTGACTTTTAGAAACCAAACCAACTACATCAAAATAAATAACACATATCAAAGAAACAATTATCTTCCTATGTTCAGTGAAATTCCCAAGCTATTCACGAATATGTGTACGAGCAATTTTTTTAAAAAAAAAATATTTTCGGAGATACCGCTGTTTGACCTTGATAATTTTCTTCTTTTTTCTTTTTTTTGCAAAATTTTAAAGGCGTTTTTCTCAAAACTGTTTTTTACATTACGATGCCCACGATTTCTCGTCTTTTACTGAACCGATTTAATTAGAATTATCGGAGAATTTTCATTATAGATTCCTCTCCAAATTTTAAGTTTAACTAATTTTAAAAAAATCGAGGAAATAAAAAAATGATAAGAATCTTTGAATCTGATCTTTTTCTCAGTCACCATTAGTATATACGATTGTGACACCATTCTAGATCAATAATTTTTTTTTTCATTTCGGATTACAAGGAGGGTTGCAATCGTGAGCATGGTCACGTGTCACCTTTTTAAGACTCGCCACTTCAACCACTGCTATTTTTTAAAATTATTGACTTTATTTTGCCTTAATTTTTATTTTGTACTCTTGTAACGTTAATAAAGACATTATAAAACAGAGGATAGTATCAAAATTAATTGCCTTTTTTATGATGATTTGAAAATGACATAGAATTAATGTAAAGAATTACTAGAATAGACAATATTACACAAGAATAGACAATATGTTTTTACAAATTGTTACGCATTGCTTCGTTTTTTAAGTCAAATTATTATGTTTTATTTTGAAAATGCTATTGAACAAATCTACTAAATATTTTGTCAAATTACAATCTCCCTGGAAAAAAGTTAGATGGCAGACCCCTTATATGTTAGATACTGGACCGTTAATTTTGAAAGTGATGTAAAGTCAGTCAACTTAAAAAAAAAAGTTATCAATTCGTGTTGAATTCAATCTATATTTTTTATATACAAACGTCGATATTTAAATTATTAAAAAATACGATGTTTAGTGTACAACTTAAAAATCTACCGGTAAATGAATTTACATAGTCATTAAATATGAAAGTGCTGTAAGTCTAATTGACCATTGTGCACAAGTTTTTTCTTAATTAGTGTTTTTATTAAATGCAACCCAAAACAATTGCCCTATCTCTATGTGATAATTTTTTATTATTCAATTTTCTGTAATAGTGATGAATTTTAATTGTAACAGCAATGCCGGGTAAGTAGTAAGTTTCCAAGTGTGAATAGCCACTAGAGAACACTTAAAAATGACGATAAACAATTGACGATCACTACTGCTTGATATCAGGCTGGGTATAAAAACCGTGATTTCAGAGCGAGTACGTGCACAAATTAAACCTATAAATTTATTACCTACACATCCAGAAAAACCGGTAAAATTTGAAAAAAAAAAACAAATCGCCCTAGCTTCGTTGTACTAAAATGTCAATCATATTAATTAAAAGCTGAGCTTAATTTATCCATGCTCGTAATTTTAACTTTAAATTTTCAAACAAAGGTCGATTGAAGATAAATATATTTTAAGTCATATTTGATTTTTCAGAATTAGGTTAACCGATTTTGACAGTTGTCTAATTTTGAAAATGGTGTAAGTCCATTCATAGCCTATAAATATATATGGTAGCCTGATTCGCTTAAAACTAATTGATATAATTAAATTGAATATAGATAAAATAATAGAGATATTGGTATACTTTACATAATAATTTCTTGAAATAAGAGAAGAAGTAAGTCTCCACCACTTTCTAAACAAACGATCTATATTTATTATCTCTTGTTGAAACCTCTCTCATTTGACCTGCGGTATGGATATGTTTCATTTTCCATTACAAACTTGAAAATTTAAAAATGTTGAGAATATTTATTCCTTGGTTTTTCCGAATGCCTAATCTGGGTCTGCCTACCAAGAAATGTGAGTTTCTAGTGTGGCACGTCGGAATTCTATATGGGTTTTGTTGGTAATCCGACTAGTGTTTCAGACATGGCTGAGATGTTAGAATAGAACACATTTCGCACTCGGTGACAACTCACCTGACGTATAAGCTAATATATGCACGATAAATGTGCAGATCCAGCAAAATGATAGGTAGATATGCACACTCTTACCTGTGCACCCTGGGCGGCGATGTTTTGTGTACTTAACAGATATGAACTGATTCGCAGTTGCTTCTGTGTCAACTATTTCGTTTGGCTTTCATGATCAAGAGCGAACTTTGCACGGGAAAACTTTTATTTGCGTTGCTAATTGAGATTCGATTAACAGATAACTTATTGACGATTTCTTCGAGTTATTCCAAGTGATGGAAAATTCGAGAATTGCGAACTACTTGAAATTATTCATCCTTAATGTTTAGTATGTGCTGATGTCAGGTAAGTACACATTTATTTACCTATACATAACTATTTATATTTACTCTACTTATTTATTCTATTACGCTTGACGTTGTAAATATAATTTCACATTCGCAGTATTATTACACTTTATAAAACTTTTGCAAACAATTGCTATTTATAAGGTAAATTTATAATTTTTCATCAATGACTTACATTATCTTAAACTTTTGCTCAATTCAATAAAAAATGATTTCATAATTTTACAGATCGTAAATATAGATACAAATTTACTTATTGTTTAAAAAATACATTGCCATATAAAAAAATTATATGTTCGATATATATATATATATATATATATATATATACCAGTCCCTCAATAAATTTACATTAAAATGACTTTTTCATACTATAATATTGCACCCTAAGGAAAGTAATACAGCTCAAAATTTTTGAGATGTTACTTTTGGTGCGCTTCAATTTCTAATAGATTAATCTTGAATCCATAAAATTGTCATGAGCTAAATTTTTACTAAATAAGCCGAATTTTTGTTTTAAAGAAAGAATAGGAGAATAAAAAATCTGTAACTATAAGCCTATATATGCAAATGCAAAACAAAAAATTCTCTTTGAACAATTTTTTTCGTTATAATGAATTATGTAGTCTACCAACCGCCTATAATGTTGGTTTCATACTTCTGTGTATGAAAATGTTATTTAAGATTGCAAAGCCTAGTAGAGGTTATAAGTATTGATGTTGGTTGACTTGACAATATTAAAGAATTAACATTAATGCGTCACCACCTCACAAAAAAAGCCATAATTTTCTGGTAAAATATAAAAAATGTGGAATGTGATCTGAAAGTTACGTGAGCTTATAGAGGGTTAAATTAAATACAAAAAGAGAAATGACAAGTCAAAATAGAGCAAAGTTCGGTTCAATATGCAATGAAGTATAAATAGAACTTTTAAATACAAAACACAATACAAAAAAGCTATCGAATGTGTTAAAATAATTACTTTTGATCTAAAAAATCAATCTGTATTTAATTGATTTTTTTTTCAATTTACCTTACTGCGCAATTTTACTTTAGTGACTTGTGCCACTTTTCTGCGGGGCTGCGATATTTATCTTGTATTTTCTTTTGTTCGCATTAAGTTATGCTTTTTGTGTAAAATTTAACAATAAATAATATAGGCATTATATATGTTAAATATTTAAGTCGCATATGTTTGTACGTAATTCATATAGTCATTAAAATCGCGTGCAATTTCGAAAGCCAATTATAAAATATAAACAATAAAGAACGAAGTAAATTTGAGTACAAAAATTACTTTGCATAAAATAAATATAAGAGAAATTTGGAAGAATTAAAAATGAATCACAATTTTAATTTGCCAACATCTATGTATTCAGGGACATTGTTCAAGTCCCTTTAAATATGGAATAGCATTATATAGACACACACACATATATATATATATATATATATATATATATATATACATAATAATATTCTATCTACGAAAACATAATCAATAAACCAGCATCGTACAATTTTCTATGCATCTAAACTCTCATATATGTATACAATTGCATCGCAATGCACAGAGCGCAGCGCAAATACACAAGTACAAACTCCGTTTGTACAAACTGTCGTAGCTTGCATTATGCGAACGTCGACGGGGATGAGACTTATAGTAGATTTACAACCCGCAGTCGGGTGTTCCATTCGAGACAGGGGATGGGCAAAACCACCCCTTTTCTACCCATCACGATAAGACATCGCGCGGCGTGCTACCACACAACGTATTCTCTTATATAATAGATGCTGGAAACTCGGTACTTTGACGAATGCACATGTAGAACCATGGATACATATATACATATGGATATATATATATATATATATATATATATATATATACATACACGCACATATATTACGGTGACAGATCTATAGTAAAGGTATGGCAAATATGCACAGGGAGACTTCTGGCTCGTGAATCGCCATAAAAAGTGTAGAAGGATAAAACTGAGAAAAAGTTCCATGAAAAGTCATACTTGATCTTACCCGAGATCTTACTTCTGTCTTTAAGCTACATTTCAATTCAAAATATTTTCAGGTAATATAAAATGCATTTGCATTGTCTTCAACTTGCATAGTTTATTTTATAGAATTTTTGATTTAAGTGACTTTTTATCTTATGATAAAGTTTTTACCCAAGTCTATATATAGCAGTAATGATTTTTTAATGCTTGTTACATTTTTTTTTTACTATTGATTAATAGAAAACTAGTATTTTAAGTCATTTCTCGAATAGATTGTGCGAATTAGGAAATCAAACATCATTGAATAGTTTGCTAAAGTCCAATGGTTTAGCAAAAGAATGAAGGAATTCTGGTAAATGTGCTCTATGTTCCTTGTGAGAATCTGGTAAGAATCGCATGAGAAATTGTAGAAACTAATAAGAATCTCGTTCGAATATAATAATAATATAAAAAGACGTCGACCAGAATTTAATAAAAATCTAACAAAAATATAGCGAGAATCAGTATTTCTGGCAAGAATCTACTAAGATTTTAATAATATTCATATGGTCAGAGAAAAAAGCTTATAAGATTTGGAGTAGATTCTAGTGAGAATCTAATGGGAATGTAATGAGGTTCCAGTAAATATCTAATCAGATTTTTTAAAATATGATTTTTCTTCCAATAAGAATCAATCCACAATGTTTATTAGTAATATAAAATGATTCTGGTGAGTGTGCAATCATATTTTAGTGAAAATATAGTAGAAATCTTATAAGAATCTCGTAAAAACTTTATAAAAATCTTATGAGTAACTAGTACCAACCTAATAACAATATAGTCGGAATCAAAAATTATTCTGATAAGAATATGATGGAAATTTGCTAGAAATATTATAAAAATTATGAAACTTATAAGAATCTAGTTAAGATCTGGTTGGGCTCTAGTAAGTTTCAGGTCAACCCCTTATTAGAATCTAGTTAGCATCTATTTAGAATCTATTTAAAATTGAAAATTATAGCCATCATCAGCTACAAATTATTTAATAAGTGTACATATGTATGAAAGTTTGAATTATTTCTAGGAATTGTGGATAATTGACAGATAAATATTAATTATATAAAAATATTTTTTAATAGTATGCAAAGTCTTTGTACGATAATATTTCATTCATTAGTTTAAAATAAAATATGACTATTTAACCCAAAAATAAAATTAAAGAAGAATTTTATTTGTAAAACAACAGTACTTGAACTAATACTATGGTATTATAATATAACTTTAAAATATTTTTTAAAATATATAACTCAAATATTATATTATAGTTCAAGGAAGGGCAATTGTAAAAATATATCGCACAATTCCAATAATAAACATCAGACTAAAAAAGAATTTTCTACGAATAGTCGTATTAAAATACAGATGCCGTATTATATATTTACATAACCGATTTTTTGTACAAATAATACGATGGACGCTTCAAATGACTGAGTCTGATTGCGAATGACCTACATGCGACCCATTTATTAAGAGTACATATATAGGATCAGTAAAATTTTCTGTGATAGGTAGAAATAAAGTGCTTTAAGGATGAGCGGTATTTAATTTATAAATTCGACATTATATTCTATATAAATATTAGTATTCAAAGTTTATTGTGTATAGATTAGTATTCAAAATTTATTGTATATAAATCTCTTTGTAAATTAATTGGTGGCAATATGATTCATATCAGATGCCATTACAATAAATAAATAAAAAAAGGATGAGCGGTAAAACAGACACAAAGTTTAAAATTTTAATTGTAAATTAAGACAAAAAACTTAAGTATCCGGATACCATTGAGGTATTAAACCTCATGCATACCCAGAATTTACTTATTTGTTTGCAACTTTTTTCATTTTTTATCAAGTAATAAGTAGACCAATACATTTATAATTAAGGCTAGAAAGTAAGTGTTAATTTAATGCAAAATTATTTTAGTAGTATGCGGGAAACTGGGTACGGTTGTGCCAGAGTAGTAGCTAAACTATACTGATTTTGAGAAAGGGTTCAGAGGATGAACGATGATGTATGTTTGTATGAACAAGTTCACATTAGAAGAAAAAATAAGAGTTATTTGTATATATTATATATTCCGTAGGAATGACGCTGCTATACGAGCCAGTAAAATGCTCAAGTAATTGTTGCCCAAAATATTTACAGATTTTTCAAACATTATCGATAAAAATGGAAAATTACAATTTGAAATATAAAACTAAAATCCACAATAATAAATGAAATTTATCAATAATTTAACTCAGAGTGCTAAATATTAGTGCAAAATTTGTCACATTACATGTCGTCTATAGACGACGTTCGTACACACAGTCCATCGAGCGGATGTCGTCTATAGTATAAAAATACCTCTTATATTCATTGAAATTGTTACTGATGCTTAAAAATTTTAGTTTATCTTGAAAAATAATACCTTGTTAGGACCATTATTTATACCTAATCTTCGACCCATATGATATATATCTATGCATTAGACAATTTCTGCCTCTCATCTGAAAAGGGCCTTACGGCCGGAGTTTTGAAGGTAATTCTCTCCGCATTATACACAATCAGGCGAGACGTCGCTTTCTATCCATATCTAGTCGACTCGAAACAAACATACGCCGACTGATACAAAGACATCAAAGCTCACTTAGATGTCGAATGTAAACACGGCTCGATTCTCTGCTATGTGTATTTCACCGCTCTGCCGAAAATTCACATGGGCGAATAACATAGAGGTGCACGGTGGAGACTCGACGACTCAAAAGCGAATGATCGGCCGGGGCGCGCGCAATCCGTAGCACTAGCACCGTACTAGCACCGTACTAGCACCGTTCGGACGAAATGAGTGTGCGGTTATTAGAAAGAAAACAATGTGTGTATTGTTCTAGGAAATATGTGCTGTCTACAAAGGCGTCCGGTGTAAAAGAAATATACATTCATATTACTGTAGGTATACAATTTTGGGCAACGTAAATAAATAAAAAAACTTGCAAGGAGGTTGTTTCTGCGAAATTTCTTACTAAACAAGTAGTTAACCCGTTTGAAAGTATATGTATGGAAAATATTTCTGCATGATGAAGATCACATTACCAAAATTATGTGTAAAATTCTAGCAACATATGTGGATTATATTCTATGCATTATAATCTTGGCAGTAAAGCATACTCGGTAAATTGATTTCTTGCAGAAAGATGCATTTTTACACTAATTTATAACCTAAATAAAACAATTTTCTATATTTGAAGCAATATATACAGTAGTACCCGCATTGCGAGCAACTCGTCATACGATTTTTTGGAGATAGGAGCCGCCTAAGAAGCGGCTCATTTGTTTTGTCATACGAGCAACATTCGAGATATGAGCCGCCAAAGGAGCAATTTGTTGCTTTGTCACACAAGCAAAATTCGAGATACTTATGGGGGTGCGAATGAAATAAGTTTATCTAATATCAATTGTAAAAAGGATTTTCGTATGTAAAGTCGCATTTAACTAAGACACAAATATTTATAGTGCAGTATTTTTAAGATAGAACTTCCAATCCATTGAAGTTGGCTAAAAATCACACCGAAAAAGATGCGACTGGTCGAGCATCAAAATTGTTCGACAAAACATGCCTATCTCGTTTTCGCAATACTATTATAAGTTGAAAAAAAATAATGCTCATTGTATAGTTTTTTACGCAAAATCTAGTATAATGATAATTTAGTCATTTTTGATTTGCTAATTTGTTATGTTTTTGCACAATATGCGCTAGTATTTAATGGTGTTGTCGGGTCGGAACGCGCCGGAACGTCGTTATACTAGTTATAATAATTATAATTTAACTAATTTTTATTAACTGTTTCTATTATTGTAATAAACATACATATATGTGCTCAAAATGGGTTTTGTAATAGTTTTTGTTTCTTTCCTTTTCGAACGGAACCGGCCAAGAACAAACATGAGAACATTTGGTTGGTTTTTATGGTTTTTAAATGTTAGCGTTCCGGCAAAAAAAAAATATTAGCATAACACCACTGCTAGTATTTAATCTTAGCAATAAAGCTTCATTAATTTTTATTATCAAAAAAACACTGTGCTAGAAACAATTAATAGCATTAAATATAATTGTATAGAAAAAATGGCTTCGAGATATGAGCAATTCGAGCGTCGTTGCGAAACCTTGCTTTTAAATTATTGTAAGGCCTTTAGCTGGATTTATGTCCTTTATCAACATCTTTTGTATAAAAACAGCACATATCTATAATGTGGACATCCTCACCATCCTCATATTTTTCAATAATTACACGCATGAATTCATGAGACATAGACCTTTTCTTTGGACCCATGGTTATAAAATTAAATAATATTTCGTAAATGTATAAAGAGCAAAAAAAACGTGAATAATCAATATTAATAACTGTACAATCACAATTATTGTATAGAAAATTTCAAAACGTTAAAATAATCTTCGATATATTTGCGTTGGAAAATTGTTACTACAGAATTAAAATTAATAAATAATTGAAATAAGTTATAAAAAAATTACTATCATAAAACATTGTTACAAGTGACAATTTTCATTCTGTTATTAACATTTTTTAAGAAAACTCGTATTTGCTTAAAGTTCGTATCTCAAAGCATACGCTTCTTTGGCGGCTCGTATCTCAAAACACTGATACATCAAGTTACTCGTAAGTCGCTGTACCACTGTATATACATTACGTGTGTGTATTTCTATATATTATGTGTGTGCGTATAAATATGGTCTACAAAAAATATTACCCCAGGTTGTTGTGTAAAACATTAATTATGCATTCGAAAATAGTAAATCATATCTGTACGGCAGTGCCCGGCGCGCAAAGAAGAGCAATCAACGCGACACTCATGGTGCTAAGTGATATAAGAACGTAGAAACAAGGTAGTATGTGTGCAATATAGTACCCTCATAGTCATTACCATATGCGACCGATTTGCATTTAGAGACACAGGAGTCCAGAATATAAATATGTAAATGCAATAATTAATAAGCCTTTCTAGTAGACGACATCAGGGAGGGCACATTAATAAAAGCATGCTGATTACGAATTAATAAGCGAGCTAGTAATTATTTTACAATCAGGACTTTTGAGAAAAAAATTGTGGGCTTTAGAAAATAATAAAATTGGAATCTAAATTTTGGATAGGACAGAGCGTGGCAAAAAGGTGTAATTTGACTTTGAGCAATTATGTTGTGAAAATCAATGCAATTAGGGGGAAGTCCCCAAGTGCCGGACACCTAAGGTTTTTTATAAATAATTCAAAAAATATTTTACGAAATGTTTATTAAATTATGACTTATGTTAGATAACAAAGTTAGAAATCAAACTAAATTAACAAAAACGCAATTTTTGCTAAACCATAATTAATACTATCAATCAAACTTTGGTAACAAAACATGTGATTTTACAAAGTGGCACCTACTACCGGGCATTTCAAAATAACCAGCATTGAACATTCATGTAGCCATCTCCACACTCTGGAATATCTGCACGTTTGTGTTTGATGAATATTCTTAGATATTGCATAAAAAATCACTAATTATACACCCTTTTGGCTGGGCCACACCGATGCTCTCAGCTGGAGCATTCATCATAAGATTTTCATTGTTTGATTAGAAAATACAAAAAATGGGAGTATGTAGTGACCGTTAGCACTCATGCAGAACAAAATTAAATAATTCGAATAAATTACGTCCATTCTCACAAGAAATATCAATATGTTTACTTCCGGCGCTAAGGGACGACTTAGTGTCCGGTGCTAAGGGACAGACAATTTTGTTCATTTGATTGTGAAAAATTCTAACTTTACTTGTTTTTGAGATATCGGTGATGGACCTTTTTACCCGCGGACCTTTAAGAAACACCCCCCACCCCTATATATTATTTTAAATATTTATTTTTTTATTTATTGTTGAAATGCAGGGCATCATAGAGGGCACAACATCATATTAATAGGAGATTATTCCATACGTTTCAACGCAAAATTCTTTGTTTAAAATTGAATTGTAGATCCACTGACAATGATGTAAAATTGTACTTTACAAATTTACATTCTTTTTGTTTACTTGATGTTATGCCCTCCAAGAATTTGTTCACACACTCATTCAGTAATGAGAAGCTCAATACTAGTAAGCAAAACAATTTCAAAACCATTCAACATACATTATCCTAAAAAACAAAACTCAAAGAAAAACTCATGCCAAATTAAGAACAATCAAAACTAACACATACAACATCGATTCAAGTGCCATTTTCTTACCCAGCACTGACGTTGACACGCCAACGCATCGTTAGGAAAATCCGGATACTGAAAGAAAAATATCACTGTACCTCTAATTTTTATCATAATTCATCACATAATAATAATAGAGACAGGAATATACTATCATATAATTTTAATAAAAAAAAAACCTTCTTGGTCGCAAACACAACCGGTTTGCCATTACTTCAATTTTAATTGTTTCCGCACTTCATAGGGGCGCCACCAATTGTAGACCATATCACCCCTAGGAGGTTGTCCATGGATAAAGTGAGCTTTAAAGGGAAAGAGGAAGGGTTGACAAAGAATAACAAAATATTACGGCGGGAGGGGGGTTTCAAGTAAAATACCACGTGTATTTATTTATCTGAAATTTTTCAAAAAAAAAAAAATTCACGATTTTTTTGTTTATACTAAAAATACACGTAATGTGTGGGGGAGGGAAGTAATTTTAATATCACCATGTATCACCAAGGACGAGGTAGGTCCAAAACTCCTTAAAAATCGCATACGTAATTGATGGACGTCCCCTAAGTATAATTATAGGTAAGATTGTGCAAATATATAATATAAAAAATAAACATGATTAATTGGAATAAATAAGATTTTCAACTAACCGCAAATATATTTCCCCAAAAATATATAATAAAAAACTATTAAACGTTTGAAATACGTGTATTATAGAAAGAGAATCAGTTCTTTAAAAAGAGTGATGGACTTGGGCACAGTAGACCCTCTGTTGAGCGCGGAAAACACTAAAACAGGGTGAAGTACATTTGTTCTGTGTTTAGAACCCCATGAGAAAGATTACACAAAGATCAGTAATTGCATTCATCTATTCTACAAGATCAGTTTCTAAAAATAGTTAATTACTCAAAATAATACATTTCAGATTTTAATAACCGTGGTGGCAGGTCCGAAACGCTAACTGTAAACGCTAACTAACTCCGTGTCGCTCTTAGAAACAAGGCAAGCTGTGATTCTTTGATTGTCACAAATTTGCACGCATCGTTTGTTACGGACTTAAGCATGTCCCATCAGAGCACATAAATGTCAGGATACAATGTTCTACGGCGCGTGTGTTTATATATATAACAAGCGGACGAAAGGGCCCGGAGTCCGTACGAGAGCGAAGATCTATAAGAACGTTTAAGGGAAGGTGGTCGAAAATGATCATGGAGGAAAAATACAACAAAATGTACACCCATAACACCCTTTATTTATTCTACACCTTTTCGGTCTTAAAAGGTCTTAGAAAAATTTTTTTTTAGACAAAATTTATTATTTGCATTTACACGAAACTATAATTTGCTTATACCTACAATAACATTTTTATTGTTTTACTGTCGAAGTACAACACTACAAAATGCTTGTTACAGTTACGAATTCTTAGTAGTCTATGTCTATGATGGAAATACGTAGATCAGATTAGAATTCCCCGTTTTATGATCAAAACTAAATTTTATGTGTGTATAAGATGTATAAGAACCTTTAAGGGAATGTGGTCGAAAATGATCCATGGAGGCAAAATACAACGAAATGTACACCAATCCCCAGTTATTCATTTTACACCTTTTCGATCGTACACGGTTTTAGAAAAAAAAATTCTACAAAATTTATTATTTTTGCATTTACACAAAATTATGAACACTAAACTATAAATTATTTACACCTACATTTTCAATGTTTTACTGTCAAAGTACAACACTACAAAATGTATGTTACAGTTACCAATTCTTAGTAGTAGTTTATAAAGTAAATTTATTCAAGATGAGCAAATAACAGAATTTATTATAGAATTAAATTAATATTCTAATAATTTATGAAATGTGTTTGATATTAGGTTTATTTATTTGTAGTTCAATATGTTTGTTATGCATCATATCAAAAACTGACAAAAAGGGCTTTTTTATAATGATTTTCCTTTAGCACAATTTTTCCATATAATATGAAAGTTTTCCAGTTACACGGTTTTTTTATGAAGCCTTTTACCGTATAAACCAGGGGATAAGTGTATTTATCACAATTTCAATCGCGTATTTTGACATTTTTAATATACAGCAAAACCCTCTTAAGGCGATTTAAAAGAAAACCGGACCAAAAACTCGACTAATTTGAAAAAGCGTATTACGCGGGATGGAGACTATAGTCAACCCTCTGATAAAGCTGTGAGTGCATACCGTAATATGAAAACCGTGCTATAAGATACTCAAATTTAACGTACAATTCAGCGTTCTAAAACACATCATTTGCACCATGTTATATGGATACCAATAAATACAAAAGATATAAAAAATTATAAATTGTTTTATACAAATATATATTATTTTTTATTGAATTGAATAGTTGAATTTGGATTAGGTATGATAGAAAGATATTTTAATTGAATAGAAAAACTTATATAAGGGTATGTTAAAAATGAAACATAATATAAACTAAAGAAAGTTTTCTAACAAAATTTTTTCATAGATTTTTTTTTAGAAAGGCGAAGCTTTTACACCACTAAAACCAACGTCGTACACAGCTATGTTATAAAAACTAGCATTTTTATTTAAACATATTGTAAAAGATGAAATAGCCGATAATAAAACTTATATCGAAGCCTATTATAATATTTAGTTACTAGAGTCATTCAAAGGTTGCGCCGAAGGAACTTTTGGATAAAAAGCGCGTTTTATGAGTACCACGTTATTGAAGGGCTGATCTAGAAGTTAGACCACTTTAATTATACAAATTTACTTTGAGTTTTTGATGAAGTTTTCAGATTTTAACCAGTTAACTGTGGCGCGCTCATTAAACTTTGTTTTAAAGTAAGAACTATTCATTTTATACTAATATAGTCTCAAAACATTCTAAATATTTTGAAATTTGAGTATATGTTTTGTTTTTTTTTCTTTAAAAAAAATGCATTTTAATTAGCTAATTGTCATCATACAAAATTTTGCTACTTCTGCATGAATCACAGTTAACTGGTTAATAGATACGGGAAAAAAATTAAATTTGCCTTATTTTATAGCAATATTCATCAAACTGAGGTAAATGATTTATAAAAATATTTTTTTAAATTTAAATTTAACAGAAAAAACTAAAATCATAAGTACTGGTTGTTATTTTTGAGTGAGTGTAACATTTCAAAATTCGTGCAGAACAATAAATAATTCATAATAAGAATATACTAAATGGAGCAAATTTTCAGTACGCCTATTACTACTATGGAGACAAAGATATAGATTTAGAAATCTATATTTTCTTTCAGAATAGACTACCTAGTCTATTGTGTAAATATATCCTTTTGCGCCACTTTCCCCTACGTACCTAAGTACACAAGAAACCTGGCGTTTGCCGCATCGGATAACCACCTCGACTCACCTCCGCCGTTGTATAAACGTTATTTTGTTATTTACAATCGGCAATGTTACTGCCGAAGCAAACTTTAAACGCAAAATTTATGCAAACGGTATAAAATAATTCAATGCTTTCTAAGCAGATAAAATTATACAAGTATTACTTGCTTCATAGCTTATGGATCATCAAGAGATGTAAATTATAGTCATCTCATACCTCTGTACATGTGGAAATGTCGCAAACTGTGCTGGAAAACGATAATTGAGAATACATCAGTCGTTTTTTTAATCTGGACTGTTTCATTCAGAAAATTATTGTGTATCAAAGCATTTATTAATTAGTTTTTTTATCTATGCTGGCATTGAATTCCAGGAGCAGTGTGCCAATTAGAGCTAATTATTTCTACATTGGTAATCAATATTACGTTTACGCATTGCAGTTAACGTTTATTTTGTGCAACACAGATTTAAATTATCTGCTGAATGTGATTATGCATTAATTTGCAATTACTGGCAATCAAATACGCAAGTAATAGAAAGTGTTTTGTTACGTCCGCGATTGAGGAATAATGCTACGTATGAAGTAACAAAAATGTAAAGAAACACATAATTATGCAACTTATAAAGATAAGGTGTATCTATTAAACAAGGAAATTTCTTATGAACAACTAGTTCTCAGGTATTTCCGCGACACTTCGAAAGTAAATGCAATGACAACAAAGTGAGTACATATTTTATGTATCACATAGTGCAAATATAGAAAATGAATGTTGTAGTCGGATTATTTCATCACAAATGAAAATAAATTTAGAAAAAGTCTATTGGTCATAGATACAACAACAAATCAACTAATGGTAATTATTGCTACTAAGGAAACATTGGATGATTAGTGTACACCTAATATGTTGATCTTTGAGTGCCAAAAATAGAAAATACGCTAAAAATTTATTTTATTTTTACTTTAGATATAATATACATTGATATCAATTCAATGCCTTGAATAACAAAATACTCCTATTTTGAGTGCAGAAGATTACACATTAATCTCCAAGGATAGTTGAAACTAACTCATTGTGAGAAGTTTGATCTTCATAAATTTAATAAATGGTTAAATAGCAATATCAGGTATAAAATAGAATATTTGATATGAAAGAAAGAAGTTTTGATTCATGGAAAATTAAAAAAAACAGGTTTGCTCTTAATAAATATACGCCATCTTTCATGCCGCCCTTATGTAAGAAGAAATAAATACATATGAGAATCTCAAAGAAAAATTATTTATATTGAATTAAAACTAATTTTGCATTTTGATAGTATGTCAGTAAAATAATAAATGCCTAATCAAGATTTTCTATTTAACACATTTATTCTCGTTCACTACTTTTCTAATGTCATCTAAGTAAGCTCATCTCTTGTATGCCTTCTTTCCAATGATTGTTCCTCTAATTGTTCCATTTATAAAAAATAAAAAAGTCGTTATATATACAAAATGATTATAAAACTAGTGGTGCATGGCATTCTGCCTTAAGGCAAATTGCTAGAACTTCCCATACCAAAGTATGCCAAAATGTTCAGAAACCTTTGAAACGTAAAGATATGCAAAAATTTTCTTTTTCGATTTGTTTGCGACTATTACAACTTACCCCACGGAAAGTTAATTATTGACTATCCCTGTTTTACGATTTAAGAATAACCTAAGCTCATTACTTACATCATCATTGGGTTCTTGACGCGTTGACAAGAGATGTTCTCGAACCATTTGAAGATGTAAAATCATTTCAGACAGCGTGCGTTCCTTTTCTTGAAGACTGCCGGCCGAACTGAGAGCATGATGCATGGCCGCTTCTCGACCATCCCTGGTAAAACAAAAAATATTAAAATCATAAATAATACATGTGTAAATAATCGAATCTTAAGATATATTATACATATTACTATATTATACATATAGTAAATAGATATTAACGTGGTATATTGCGATCCGCTATCATAGACCCCCAAATTATTTTTTCGCTGTCGTGTACCCCCTGAGCCCTGTGTGTGCCCTCTGGACCACTTTGGAAATCACTGATTTAGATGAATATAAAAATAGTTTAATCACTGCACACAACATGCCTCAAATTTTCATTACATTCTATTCTCCCCAGTGGAGTCATCAAAATCAACAAGTATCATTATATCATATCACAAAGCTTATATTAATATTTGCTTAGATTGCGATTGACAAACCAAATGTAATGACATTTGTAGTCATTAAATATTTTAACAAAGCCCATGTCGTATTTGCGTATATGTCGAGCACATGTGTTATGATAGGGCGCGCGCAAGCAAATCGGCCTATTTGCTTGGACCCCAGGCAAGGGATTGCGCGGGTATTATAAACCCTAGAAATCAATATAACAGAAAATAAATATATTTTGAACTGTAAGGTTATTTTGATATATTATTAAAGTTTCTATTATTTAGTTAATAAAGTTTTTACCATTTATTTTAAATTAATTTAGTTTTTGTTATGGGCCAGGGTTAACATTAGATAGATACAAATATGAAATCAATATAATAAAAAAAATCTTATTTATTTGGGACTGGTTATAGATTGTAGCTTGATAATTTTCTTGGTGTTTTTACTATTTAGTTGATAATGTCTTTACTATTTTTTATTATTTTAAATTAACTTAGTTTTCATAATGTTTTAGAATTAACAAAGAAAGTTCTAACAATTAGTAAAGTTGTAATTTAGTTACCATTTAGTGCAATTTAACTTGTAATCAGTTAACTATGGCGCCCTCATTGAACAGTGTGCAACGATTTGTGCAGTTAATATAATGCCATAACGAGTATATTCGTCATTCCTAGAAAAAGCTGCACTAGCAAGATATCGGATGAGAATGATGGATTGATTTAAAAAAAAAATGAAAATTTAAATACCAAGTTTTATTCTTTGGTTAATATAAGTAAATATTACATACGCATCAAACTAAGAACGAAATAAAATCAATAAAACATTATGCATATAGAAGAATGTAAATTAATGCTGTGAAGTGATAAGAACTTCCAAAATTTTAGGGTCTAACATGTTATAAATATACGATAAGTGATATAATTATGAAAATTCATTAAGGTTCGAATATTTAGCTGCAATAATAGTACATATATTCATCGTAAGGATTTATGTCTTCTGATCAGTGTCTCATACTGATCACCGTTGACGTGTGCTTTTAAATAAAATATATTTTTAGAACAATAGGAATGAAGGGTGTTTGAATTAATAAAATTGCATACACTATAAGTTTATTTAAAAAATATCAATTGGAAATCTCATTGATTAGTTTCAAATGAAAAGCTCAATTTTTAATTTTCGAAATAAAAAGCTTAAAATATTTTTAAAAAACCTAATTTAAATTTTTATTAAGTTCGTTTATTTATACGTATCGAAAAGTTCTTCAACATGATTTACGGTAATATGCTACTTACAACTACATATTTTATAACGTCATAGCTTCAAAATATTCTAAGGATCTCAAAAGTTGGAAATATGTTTTGTTTTTCAAAAAAAAATATAAATAGGCATGATCACTGTTTTATGCGCATGACGAGTATACTCGTCAGTACAGAAAATTCCGCCACTGCTCCATGACGAGTATAAATCACAGTTAACTGGTTATATATGCACCTTTTGTTGCTTTTGCTTAACAAATTCGAGAAAATGCATTAAACTTATTATAAAGAAAATTATAAAAAAAACATTAAAAAAAATGAAATTGACTCATATGAGCAAATTTAACATATGTCCAATCTTCATTGAAATTGGTAGAAAAAATGATATGCTGTGTTTCAGATATAAATCCTAACTTAAAAAACGCACAAGCTTCAAAAAAAAAAATGTTATCATATATGCATCTTTCTAATGTGTCATTTATAACACCTACGTAAAATTGGGTTTTATGTGTAAAACGCCTGATCATACAGCAAATGCATAGCATTTTGACAGTTTTTAATACCAATTTATATGAAAAAAGAATTGTAACATACTGTTGCCGCAACATTTCTATTTCATCTGAGAATTGGGCCCATAACCTTGTCATGAAAAAAAAAAATGAAAAGCTTAATGCAACATATTTTTAATAAGAACAAATTCACATATTATATTAATATATATACATCAAATAAAAATAAAATTGTCTATACATATTCACAAAGAAAAACCATCCCCCTGAATAATAAGTTAACACAAACAGACACCGGCAAATGTTTGTGCCGTTGCATTATTAATGTTCTGTCCTCCTCGACCGACCGTTTCATTTGTGTTTATCGAAATTCGATATTTATGGCAATGGGGATTCTGGTGCGCTCTGTGTAAATGGAATCGTATATCGTAATTCAACTATAATATTAATATATACGCTTTTTATTATGTCCGCGACAGTTTCCGACTACTGGTCAAATTGTGACTCCGCTCGGAGACCGATCGACCGTCGCCGTCGTAAGGGTTGACCATTCTTAGGAGTATTTAATGCATAGAAATGCTCGAATGAAGATGAAGTAGAATGAAATTTGAGACTTTTTTGAGATCAATAGATAAAAACTCACATTGATTATACATATTTTTACCCCTACTTTCAAATATTTTTGTTAAAAAATACTTAATTCTACTTGTTTTTTAGATATCGGTTGTGGACATTTTTACCCGCGGACCTTTAAGCGCCGCTCTATCTTATATGTAATTGTATTAATTAAATTTAATTTATTTAACACATTTCATTTGAATTTGTATTATAAAAATGGATTTAAAAGCACAAGTCAACATAACGGTGATCAATAAAAGCACAATAGATTACATATATGTATACGATGCATTACTAAAAGCGCGGGTCATTTTTCCAAACTTTGATGAATTTTTATAAATAAAATTTTTTCTTACTTGATTGATTTGATTGATTGATTTGATTTCTTACTTGTAGTGTAATATATGATTATTTTTTTATCAATTATTTTCTACTAATTACAATTATTCCTTCATCCTATATTCTCCCATATACAAATATGTGAGTGTTTCATGATTCCAAAGGCACGGACTCGTGAGTTCGAACCCCGCTCTGGACAACCTGATAACGTGCAGCATAGATGTCATTATCACTTGAAAAAAAAATTGAAAAAATATGTTTTTAATTAAAAATAGTCCATTTCGGGCGGTGTAAAATGGCAATGGGAAACCTCTCACACTATTCTTCCCTGAATCGAGTCGGAGATTAGCTCAGCCATTGTATTGATATCTATTTTTTATTTATTTTTTTGATTATTTTTTTAAACCAGTTAACAACTTAAGAGTCCTGTAAAATATTGCGTTGTTTTTATGCAATTTTAAGTCTAATTTTATTACGTAAATTATTATTATTACAAATTATGTCATAGTGCTGACTTTTTTATTGATGCAGCCATGCCAAGTGAGAGTAATTTTCACTTGAAAAGATATTGTTATCTATATTTTCAAGTGAAAACCAATGTCACTACCGCTTAATATCAGGCTGTTTGGAACCTCTGATTCAGGTTCAGTCGTTCTAACGACTTACCTACGAGCGAACTTTTCTGATTTTTCATGTTGGATTTTTTCCATATTCCCAATATAATATCGAAAATGAATTTCAATGCATTATTGTTTATTATATAATTTAGTAATTGTATTTGTATCAATTAGACAGATGTGCAAAGACTCTTATCAAGCTATGGTATTTATTTATATCAATTTAAGTAAAGGGTTAAAAAAACATCTTGTAGTAATCTTTCGTACCCGGTCGAAATGATGTCCTGAAATCTTATTTTTTTATTTATTAAATTATGTTCATCTAGAATACTGTAACTCATCCAGAAAAATTATCTGGTGTATAGAAGTAAATATTTTACCTAATACATAATTAATCTAATTTATTGAACAATCGTTATAAATTTAATTTTGCCTAAGTATATTAGCTAATTAATAATAATTAGTAAATTCGCTTTCAGGTTTGATTCTGTGAAAAAATATATTTGTACTTATTTATCTATGAAGTCCTAATTAGACCCAGTCGAAGAAAAAGCAAACAGCAGTACATCTTGCACTCTGTACCCAACTATAAGAATTGTTATCTGATTTTTTGTAAAAAATTGAGAAAGGTGTTTACTTTATAAATGCAATTTTAAGGATTTTCCAAACCGAACTAAAACTCTTCAGCTTTAAAAAGCTCTAGCAAACTCAAATATCAAGTATAGTTTGATATAATATATCCAATTTTTAAAAGCTCAGAAAAAAGACGAGTGATAAAGTATTAGTTACATTAGTTACTGCTTTTTACAAAAATAAGTATCGAAATAAATATATTGATTACTTAATTTTCGTAGAAAACTTTAACACTCAAAGTAAGTTTAACATGTAGTTCAACCATAATATAGTGTATATTGTCAAATTTTGTGACTTTTTCCCGAACAAATTTCCAACCGTTGTTCCTTTATCCAGACAGAAAGATATCCCATCGTCCAAACTCGGCGTGATTCTTTTTCCGACTATAGAGTAGCGTCAAGCAATTTGCAGTACATATGCGAAGTACGAAACTGTACTGAATAATTCACATATTAAGAGACATAGGCGATCCGGATGGCCGGCACGTATGGCTGTGATTGCACATGCATATTTAACTAGGTTATAGAATACCACATACCGCCAACTGTGATTCCTGCACAAGTCACAGGATTACGCTTTTGATACTCTTTATATTCAGCGAGGTCGCGACAAATTTCACCTCATTGCAAGGGTATAACGACCCTTTTGTTGAGAGAAAGATGGCAGAAAATGGAACTTTACTAGATATGGTTATGAGAAAAAATTAGATCACATCATTATTGGGAAAAGGACGCCTTCTGCACGGCACCATCGAAGGAAAAGTACGACCAAAAGATAGAAATTTAATAATAAGAAAAATGCAGATGTTGGATGACATACGCAAGAAATAAAAACACAGAAAACGTACAGAAACAATGAAGAAACAGAAACTTTGGAAGTAAAAAGTGATATTTCGCTAAGAGCGTCGTCTATAGACGGCATCCGCTTGATGATCTGTATGTACGAGTTCAGTTTTCTTATAAATGTAATTTTCAACATTTACGTACATTTGAATCTAATTAAGAATTAAGAATCTAATGAAAATCTTCTAGGAATTTTATAAGAATTCTGTCGGGATCTTAGGAGAATCTAGTTAGAATCTAGTCAGTTTTAGAGTAAAAACTTTGTTAGAATCTATTTAAAATCTACTTAAAAGTTTAAAATTATAGCCATCATTAGCTGCTATATTTAATAAGAGGGCGCCCAGCAACCACGTGAAGTTTTAAGGGAAAGGGGGTTTGACAAAAAATCACAAAATATCACGTGGGGAAGGGAGAGGTATAATTAAATAACACGTGTATTTATTTTTAACTGAATTTTTTGCAAAAAAATCCAAACATTTTCAAAAAAAAAATACATTTTTTTCTCGTAGCTACAAATACATGTGATGTTTGATGAGTCGAAGGGGGGGCTAATTTTGAATACCACCACGTACCACCAAGGGGGTATATTATATTTAATATACCACTATTTCCTTCGTTGTTTAACCCTTTCACTACGAAACTTTTCAGGGAAGTGACACAGCCTTTAAGGGAAGTGACTCAAATATTAGTTACACAATTTTTTAATTTACAGATTTTTTAATTATTATCAATACAAATATTCAATTCATTATACACACTAATAACTAATAATCATGGGCGTCCAATAATCACGTGAAGATTTTTTGAGTTTTTTTGTACCTTCCTCCCCCTTGGTGATACTCATCAAAATTATTCCCCCCGTCCCCCACAAAACATCACTTGTATTTTAGTTAGAAAAAAATTGTAAAACTTTTGATTTTTTTTGAAAATGTTTGGATTTTAAAAAAATCAGGTAAAAAATAAATACACGTTATATCTCACTATACTTTCCCCCCCCAAAATGATATTTCGTGATTTTTTGTCAAATCCCCTCTCCCTCTAAAAACCTCCCGTAATTAATGGATGCCCCAATATATGTACACCAAACCCTTGTAGTTTCAATTTACTTTTACAATTTATTTTATTGTAATCCTTCTGTATCTATTTTTTTTCTTAGATAAATTTCATAATGTAGTATGAATTATTGTTATAGAGTCTGCATACTATGGACCATTAGATAATTGCTGATTCTACTAGTGTATACAAACCAGCAAGTACTCATTTACACACATCAACTCCAAAAGTGATAATATTTAAAATTATCGTTTCAATTAAAAAATATAAAATTTCATCATACAATAACGTATGGCGCATTTAATATAGACTACATCTGATTACATCAATATTAAATCATACACAAGGTCTGAAAGTTTGTGATAAAATAAAAATACTGCTTGGATACAATTCTAATAATACTGATAATATGATAACTAAATTAATGACATTGCGCCAATATTAACAACTATCCTTTAAAATATGAGAAAAAAACATAGATAAGAAAGTTCAAAAAGTCTACTGCAAATAATTTACATGTTGCACTGAATGTCACGTAAACTACGAACAGGACCGAAATGACATAGTAGACTCATGCCCAAAAGGAGTAGAAAAAATTACATATATAAATACATAAATTAATCACATAATATGCTTATTATGTGGAAAAAACTTCCAAAATTTAAGGCATCTGTTCACCAAAAAAAATTTGTCCTAGTAGCTTTAATTTTAGACGTAGGGCATCAAAATTAAATCATTATATCCATTATATCAATACATTATTTTACTAATTTACTAAATATCACTATATTAAATTCATTTTTACACAAAAACAATAGTTTCAAGATTATTGCCTGAAACTGAAGCAAATGCGGCCCTGCTTCTGTGAGACAAAAAAATCAAAAATTTATCTAAACAATTATTCCATATGCAGATAACGCAGCAAGTTAGTATGATACAAAATTGCAATAAAAATCAGACACGTGTAGTAATTTTGTTTCGTATCTGAGGTCAACTGAAAAAATATTTTTTGCGAATTTAGAAAATATTTTTTCCTATATTTAGACGGAATTTAGTTTAATGCAGAATATCATATTAGTCATAAAAAGTATGAATTATTATCTATAAAGTATCTTATATAAAATCGACCTTGGAGTACAAGTAGAAATTTTATTTCTTATTTGAGGTCAACTAAAAAATATTTTCACGAATTTAGAAAAAAAAATCGCTATTTAAATGGAATATATTTAACAAATTTTACATTAATGAAAATCTAATAAGAATTTAGGTAGAATCTAATAAGACTTTAGGTAGAATCTGATAAGTTTCTGGTCATAATCTAATAAGATTTTAATATAATTCAAATAAGATTCTAGTAAAGTTGTAATAAGATTCCGTTAAGAATCTAATATTTTAACAATATTGATAAGATTTTGGTAAGAACCCAATAAGGATGCAATGAGATTCTGATGAAAATTTAATATTTTTTTATAAAAATCTAATATGATTCTGGCAAGAATACAAATCTACTAGAAATTCTTTACGAAATCTGTCGGATTCTTGTAAGAATCTAATTGAAAACTAATCAGTTTCAACCTTGTTAAAATCAAGTTAGCATTTATTTAGAATCTACTTAAAAATGTGGAGAATATCTTATTAGTCACAAAAAGAATAAATAATAATTTAAAAAATCCGGTCAGCTATATACTTTTATTGTATTTCTAAAGGCTAATTTAGATATTAACGTCCTTGTTATGATTTCTAATCAAATATAATTTTAATCAAATTAATTTGCTGGAAGAACATGCAAAGATAAAAATATATAAGCGATTTTGAATTTTGAAATTCAAATTTTTGATTGTAACTACTTTTACAGATATCTTAGGAACTTTACAAATGAAATTATATAATAATACATACAAATTAGAAATGAAAGCTCATTTCACTGTATAATTAAATATTTAATTTTTCTAGAATTGAATATACTATTATATTAAAATAACATCAATAAAAATATTTATAGTGAAGCAGTTGTATTATTTTTAATTTAATTTGGCCGTAATATTATTCGCAATAGTACTTAATTCAGTGATTTCCAACATTTTTTAAACCGCACCCGTGCTCTAATTAAAAAAATCGTTGCGCCCCCTTTAATTTTTTGACAATTTAATTTTATAAGTACTCTATTGATATTATCAGACTACAAATTAATATGCGATATTATGTAAAAATATGCATAAAACTAATTATTTTTTATTTATTTGTTTAATATAATTATTTTGGGTTATTTTCGAAAATCGTATTCTAAAAACAGATATACGCGTCCCCCTGAGAACAGCCTGTCGTCCCCCTGATGGAGCGCGCCCCACAGGTTGAAAACCGTTGACTTAACTGTTAGTGAAAAAGTTTATTTTAGAGCTCGCACTTGACTACTTATTATTTTATTTATTTCATTAAAATGTCAATCAAAACACAGTAAAGTCTTATAAGTTATTTTAACCCTTTCCACTCGGATGCCGCAAATTAATTGCCAAGTTCTTGCTACATGAACCTATTTGTATTATTACTGTTATTTTTGAATTCAAATTCGACGCGTATGTATGATATGATAACATTTACGAGGATAATTTATTACATCCATTGAGAATATTTGAAAAGTTTGATAATAACTAATGGGCCGTATCTCTCGGTCCTTTCTCTTCGATCTCTCATTTAGTTCTGATAGCGACAGGTTTTCGGGTTCATAGAATTATCGTAAAAAAGCGCATCGCGCCGACTCGAGACTCTTTTGTTGAATTCAATTCTCACCATCAAAAGTAACTGTTCACATTCTTCGGATCGGGATAGAGATGCAAAAAGGGCATACCGATATCGAAATTATATCGATTTTAATTATTATCAGAAATAACTAATTACTGGTCATCTTATCCTCCTTTTTCCTTCGCATTTGTTATATGCGTGATAGTTGATGTTTTATTTAATAAAGATGATATGACATGTTGATACGTGCAAAATTTTGATATTTTGTAAAAAAATGTTTAATGATTTTTTTTTTGGCCTTTGTTATAGCATTAGGCACTTCAACATTATTTTTAATTATTTGAAATTTTTTAATTTAATTTTATTTACATTTTTACATCATTTAGAACATTTTAATATCTTGTTCTAAAGTATTGGAGGTACAATTTCTTAATATATCATTTTTTAACGCAATACAGGGGTTCGACCCGAGTACCT
>NW_020538040.1:159348622-159363389 GCF_003426905.1 Ctenocephalides felis
ATATATATATATGTATAATATACATATATATACATAGTATATACAATATATATTCTAATATACTTTCGCACTGATTGTATGTATATATATACATTGTATATATATATACTACAATCAGTGCAAAAGTATATTAGAACTTTTCCTTATATTTTTTAACAAGTTACCTCATTACTATCAACGCATGGTTTACAAAAACTCAAGATGTTAACTCTTCATAATGTATCATTACTACATATCTTCACAGCTAGATAAAACAAAACCAGAAAAATTACACAAACATATTCCAGCTGAGGTCGTAATTCAAAATACTTTATTATGCCCATTGTCTGACCGTCGTATGCGTTTATCTAATCACTAACAACACGACCATTCTTTCAAGTTGTTTATTTTGGTATTATTAAAAAATGTCATCGTAATTAAATAGCCTATTATATCATATTTATCTCTTGTCTTACCCAAGCTTTATCTTAATGTTAATCTGGAATCTTTGGGAGTGTAAGAAAGCTGTGAAGGCGATGGATTGTCTCATTCTTTCTATTTTTTTATTACCGCAGTTTATAATCATTATTCATATTATTTTTGAGATTCATATACATTTTATTTCTTATAATCTTGAAATGCATTTTTTTAATTGACAGTTTTATGAGATCATGGTAAAAGACAAAAGATTAATGTGGTTTTTTATTTTTATTACGGCAATTATAATTTATTAATTTTTTATATATTTTATTAATTTCTTAATACCATTATACTGCTTCACTGCCGATATCTCAAGTAAAGTTAAATTTTTTAACAACAATATTTGAAAGTAGAGGGGAAAAATGTATAACCAGTCATCAACATGAATATTACGATGTCGTTATCTGGAGATACATGGCAATGTTTGAAAATCCATGGCAAAAGTATTTTCTTTCGTAGTTAGTTTTTTTTTGGCTGTGAGCACTGTTGTTTAGTTCACGAGACCTTAATATAATTTTTAAGTAAACGTAATTTAATTATTTTGTACGATGTATTGTTATTTTTAAGTTAGATTCAACATTTTTTATATAACCTCTATAAAAGCTTACACCTGGGTGAAGTAAAAAGGATAAACTAAACCTTTACCCTGGCAAAGGTGTAGACAATAAAAAATAGTAAATAAACAGTAAATTAAGTTAAAAAAGGCAATTTCACAAGAAATAAATTCGATATTCGAACAAAGTTATTCGAACTCTGCTGATGAATATTTCTGACCAGATCAAGGTTTTATACAGAGTTATCTCTGTAAAAAATGTACCCATAAAATTTATATTTTGCATTGGTTGATAATGTAGCTATTATTTCGTAAAATTCCTTCAACATCAAAAATAAGACATTGGACCTGTTTGCCCCCTGGTCGTCCCTATGGGGTAAGAAGGACCAGATGACAAATATTTTTAAAAAAATAACACTTTTATATAATGAGCTGGGAGTATTACCGAACATAGTCAGAGAGTTGTTTGTTTGATATGTGTGTTTTATTGTGATATAATTGGTTTGGTTTTCCCAATATAATTGCTCAGGGTCAAATTGGTCCTTTGTGCCCCTACCTTAGAAAAATTTAGCAAATTATATCATTTACTACCATTACACTTATTGTGAGAAAATGTATGCGTGCATGTGAGCAAAGGTATGTGGCTCAAACTCACGTCTATTCGAGATTAACGCAGTTCTTCACTTTCACAAAGAGAAAATTATTGAGCTATTGTAGAAATCTAATAACGCATATAAAACGAGTTATATGATATATTGCAAGATAAATAATTAGTGATAAACAAGAGTCTAGAAAATTAATAAAATGCGTACAACGTTTTGTGAAACGTAATCCAATCCATCTCCAATAATGGACAAGTGTGTTCGTGTTTTGTTTTAGAAATCTCTTGAGATAATGAAGATATAGAAAATGAAACAAAAATTTTCATGATTGGTAAAAAAGTGGATAAACGATCAGGTTTGATTTTATCTGATGAAATAATTCAAACAGTAGTAAGAAATAAATTTTATTAAAAAATTAAAATTTCACGTAATTGCTTTAACTATAATTATTCAAAAATATACTTCAAGATATACTTTCATAATTATCTATTAATTTTGACGAATTTTCTTGCTAAAACCCGGTATGCAATTAACTCTTGCTCAAGTTATTTGCAGTCATGTTCTACCGTTTACTATTTAAGTCTCATCTAATTTATAATTAACTTATTAATTCAGCTTGTTTAGTTATATTGCTGATATATTTTTTTTTACTAAAATTAAATCATTTTAGTAATTCCTGACTTAAAACTTGTATGTGTTGTAATACGAACAAGGAATAAATAGCAAAAAAATCTGAATGATTTTTTTTTTCAAAATTTTGATTTAAAGTAATAATGTATCATAAGTAATGTTAACATAAATAGAAGTATTGAAATATTTAAAAACTTGTTACAAAATATTTATTTAAAATCTTACATTCTATAAAAATGTACAGGCAATATTTTTAAGACTATTAGTCAATATTTATAAACTATAATTGGATCTTTTTAGATGGACATTCAAAATAAATTATTAATTTGATTTAATTTGATGAAGTCTTCAATATTATATTATAAAATAGGATATATTAGGATCTTTTGCAATTGTTATTCTGAGAAACTATTTTTATGATGCTTTGAGAAACCACTTCAATTGTCAGAGTGGAAAACAGAAAGATTTGTATCAGGAAGTAAATTTTCAGTATAATGGCGTTTGTACAAAAAAATAATTTAAATATATATATATATATATATATATATATATATATATAAATGAACAGATATAATACATTAAGATCATTTGTGATGCGTTCAAAAAATAAAATATTTATTAATAAAATGTATAACTAAATATTCATCACTTCAATTGTCACAATTCTTTTTCATAAATTGCTCAGAATGTTTATAAAACAGTGTACGAAATAATGAAACACGAAGAACATGGACTATAAATATTTTTGTTTAAAATTTCAATTATACAGCTCATTCATTATGCTATATATACAATCATATAAAAGTGAAGTTTTTTTCTTAAATCGCATTAAATCAAAATCGTGCATAAATAGTGTTTTGTACTAATTATAAGGTGAACATCCCGGTTTGGTCGAGACAGTCCCGGATTTCCTTCTTGTGTCCAGGGTTATTGTAAAAGCAATATTTGTCCCGGATTTGAATCTTTTGTACCGGGTATCCGAAAAGTATAGGTCTAAATTGAATGTTAGCTCTTACTTGATAATAAAATTACAACTATCCATCAAATATCTGAAAATGTTATGAACAACTAGTATGCTTGCATAAGAAGGGCAGGTTAAAATAGCTTCTCACAAAAATTAACAAAAATTATGAAAATGAACTTCTTGACTGCCTGGAATAAGTGCTAATTATTTGTAAATTTCTATGAAAAAAAATGAATAAAATTTTATAATAGGTTTGAAAGCAAAAAAACATATAGATCCAAAAATATAAAATAAAATATAACATATAATCGAATAATAAAGTTCTTAGTCAGTATAATTCAAGTTTTTTAAAAAATTACTCATTTAAAAATGACGGTATTTTGCATTCTTAAATAGTATTTGTTATTACCGTCCCGGTTTTGACTTAAAAAAATATGGTCACTTTACTTATACTCGTGCGAGTGAATTTTTTTTAGTGTTTTGCATTGTTGATTAGAAATCACGTAACGATTAAATCATCACCGACATTGTATTGCGACTAATCTATGCTTGTCTTGGTCGTTAATTTAATTCAAAACGAATGTAAAATAATTGAATTTATCCGCGGCTCTCATGAATGGGACTATTAACAATGCAGCCGAGAAGCGCGCGAATGGGCCCGCGTGTGTGCGCGGTTCTATGTACGGCAAACAAGACGTTCGAAATAGACAATATTTTTGCCAGAGTTTCGCACATGTGCACATCCGTTCCAGAAGCGATATATATAATGCGAAATGCAAGTGTATCAGTGTTATGAGAATGACACTCATAGAGAGACGACTTCCTGCCTTCATTTGCATATGTCAACGTTATTAATACCAATACGCCCGTGCGAGAGTAAAACTAAACTGTACTCGACTAAAACTCATTTTATTCATGCATTTATTTTATCCTGTGCAAGAAACGTCTTTTATATCAACTGCTCCGGCTTAAATGCCTCTATTATCTTCATGTGCGACCAAACGGTGAGACGGCATCCCGAGCGCGGTTCCTCTACACAGGAAAGGATTCTAGTAATTGTCTAATGCCTTAGGTGGCGGAAAACTTGGATTCAATTTTGTTCTTTTTTTCTAATTTATTTTTGTAAAAATGTCATTATACTGAAAATTTCACCTCTACTCTGCTTCTCACCCTGACTCTTACAACTGAACCTTTTGCGCGATTTTATTTCTCAAGGTGCGACTGTGTTGTGCCACTTTTTTTTTGATCAGCAATATTTTTTTTAATTTGCCAGTTAGCTGGGAGAAAAGTAAATTAAATGGTAATTACGAGGAAATTCTGAAATACTGTCTTTAAATACTATGCATTAGTAATAAAACCAAATCATACAAAAAAGAGCCAGTGGCACAACCGACCACATCCGAGGGACGGTTGTGACAGCGATTGGGGTCAGTAGCGATAGGCATAAAAATAGATTGAAAACAATAAGTATAAACACCAAAATGGTTTATAACGATTTTTATTGTTGCTAATAACAACAATAATTAACACAACACAAAATAAACATTTAAACAAAGCTTTATGAATGAAATACAACAAAACATTTTTTAAACAAATATAACAACAATTCTTAGTGAAATTTTATTACAGATTAGTTACTTTTTACAACAGATCATGTCAACGTAGGACGCCGACTGAAAGCAATAATGGTAGCTTCTTCGAACAAACATACATCATCTTTCTCCTTTTGAACCTTATCTCAAAAACATAATAGCCTAGCTCTCTTTCCTATTGCTACTGTGCAAAAACCGAATTTTAAGACTACAAAAAAACGTTTATCAAATATGTATAGTCTATATAATTTGTGATCCTATCATGATTTTAATTTTACAAAAATTTAGAGTAAGAATCGAATGATTTTTTTTTGACACCTATGACATTATTCCAAGAACCGCCTATACACCTTACAAAATGTGTGATGAAACAGAAAGTAATGTTAAGATAAATAATAGAAAAATCTTGTTTAAACATTCATAGAACATTATTAGTGTAGGCAGAAGCACGTTTTAGAATATAACAAGAATAAGAAAAATATGCATAGATGTCTGTTGAAGACCTGAAAATTTTTATTAGTCATCTTTCTATAGGAATTTTATTGTTCATGAAGTCTCGGAAAATTTATACATATATATATATATATATATATATATATATATATATATATATATATATATATATATATATATATATATATATATATTAGGATGGTCCTTAATATGGACATTTTCGAATTTCCCTGCTCTCAAGGGCTCAATTTTAGATAGTGCGTAATTCAATCAAACTTCGTATGAAAATAGCAATTAAAAAAAATAATTTTTAAGTATAACTTAGTGACAAATTTTGAATAAAACTCATTCATTTGTTTGCTAAATTATATCTAAAAACATTTTTAAAATTTTTGAAAAAAATTTCATGCTATTTCCATACAACACTTTGATTGAATTGCGCACTATCTATAAAATAATATTAAAAGCTAAAACTTTGAGAGAATTGTTTTTTTATTGATTTGGAACAATTTGAGCCCTTGGGAGCAAGGAAATTCGATAAGTTTTGGATATATTAAAGTAGTGGTCGATAACACTAGAATTTTTTTTATTTTTGAATAGCCGTACTAAACTTTTTAAGAAATTTTATATTTGATAAATACATACATCAATTTAGTCGTATCATAAACTATATGTATTCTCTTTAAATACTGATGCTATTTAATAATTGTAGTAATAAATCCGAATAATCCCCCTATGTAAGTAGTTAAATACAAAATAAATTTATTTTGAATATGAACTAATTTACTAAAGCAACTAGCCATACATCAATCAGTTGTCAAGTAATTACAGACAAAAAATTCATGCAAAATCGAGCCAAATAATATGTTTGACTAATTATAATTTGTAAAAATGTTATTGCAATGGATTTGTTCAATAAGTGAGAAAACAATTCTTTATCAAACGTTCTTTATCATGTTCACCTAAAAATAGCACAATTAATTTTTTTTAATAAAATAAAATTTTAGTAACAATTTATATCTTGATTAAATATAATTTGGAAAAGCTTCTTTGTAGTGCTTTAGTATTACTCTATAATTTTTTTTAATTACTGTTCGTTAACAAAATTGTATTGTTCTAAAATACGATATTTTTAGTATTTCCTCAAGCAAAATCTGTAAAATGCCATTGTTGTGAAAATACAAATGATTCGAACCCTTTAACTGTTCTGATACTATTTTGAATTCTTCTGACTGTGTTGGCTAAGAAAACAACACGAGCAAACTATTCTGAAATGCGTTAATCACAGAGGCAATAGTATAATATTGCATTCCGAAACCCAAATTATTTATTATCGTGTTCAACTCTATCCAACGAAGCATTCTTAGCTAGTATTTAAATAGACATAATAATACTGTTAATTAATAATATAATTAACTTTATAAATAAAATATGTGATATGAATAAAATCTATTTTAACCAAGGAAGTAAGAATAATCATGCCAAATTTATGGTGTTTTATTATTAGTAGATCAAATCCCTATCGGAAGCGATTTCTGTATTTTAAACATTGCTCAGTTGGCTAAGGCACATTTCTTTCAACTGATTTCAAGAGTTCTCAATTTGAATACTTATGCCGATGTAGCATTCAAATTAAACAACTCTTTAAGCATGAGTTATACCACCTAACAGTCCATTACGTTGTCAGCTTTTGCAAACCCTCAAAAAGAATTACTGTGACACAGATGCTTCAAAAATACTACTCGGAGAGGCCGTGTACGAAAATACATTGCCGAAACCTATTAGTTTTAATATCATATTTTTATAAAACAAGCTAGAGGAAAAATTTATGATAAGCTCGGCCGTAAATCATATTACTTTGAAACATATATTCTAAAATTATATTTCTGAGTGTTGTATGAAATGTGAAAACATTTGATAGGCTGTTGCGAAGCGCATAAAGTAAGTCTGTGGAGCGCCCGCCGATACACGTTGATTGTTAAAAATATCTGGACCTGAGAACATATTCCGAGTCTCGGATCAACTCAAATTTTCATCATAATGATACAACAATCCATTATGACTTTAATATCGAATTAGTATTCTGCTTGCGATTTAATCGATGCCGAATTTTATCGGTTCAATTTGTAATAGAAAATAATAACATAATATAAACCGTCATAAAATTTAATAACCTTATTATGGTGTATAGCAGTGATTCCTAAAGTGGCCCATATGAACCTCCAGAAGTTAATAAAAAATTTTAAGGGGTCAGCAAAAAATTGCGGAATCCACGACATGAAAATTGGGGTCCACGATAGAGAATCACAACATACCATGGTAATATCTATTTACTTATATCATACTATATATAATAAAAAGTTATGTTCAATATTTATAAATAGACCTAACAACTATAAGAATACTGTATATTTTTATGAAATTTTATAAAAAAAATTATATAGGGTAAATAGAGGGTTCATGGCACAACTCAAGGAGTCCATGCTACATAAAAGTCAGAACACCAGATTAAAAGATACTGCAGATAATGTGATTAATTTTTTTTTTCAAAATGACTAAAAATAAATTAATCTTCAAGATATAAGCATGTATGATAATAATAATAATGATGGGTAGTACTACCCTAAGGCAAGTCCGCGAGCTAGATTCAGGTAAGAATAGTGTGAGAGATTTTCCATTGCCATTTCACACCGCAGTGCCCGAAATGGGCTTAATTTTGATTAGAAACAAATTTTGTAATCTATATTTTCAAGTGAAAATGGACATTGCTGCTGCCCGATGCAGTTCTCCAGAGCGGGGTTCGAACTTACGAGCTCGTGCGTTTGACTGTTATGTCATAGAATATCTTATATGCATATATAATGTATTTTTATAAAAAAATAAAGTAATAATTGGCTATTATTACATGAGACAATTAGTAAATGCAGATCATATGTATCAAAATCTATTAATTTCACAAAATATTAAAAAAACGGTTAGAGTATGTACACGTTTACCATATTACATTACATTTTATTACTATAGTCAATAGATATGAATTTATAGAATCGATAATAAAATGTATTCCATTCTCAAGTTATATCGAAGCCTGTCCGGCTCGATATGAAATCCAGAAGCCTATTTCAGTTTAGAATTCATTTTATAGGTCTATTATTAAGACAGAGTATATAATGTATATGATTATACCCAATCCAAATTATTATGATTGGAGCAACATGCCAGCGACTAAAAACAATATAAGCGAGGACCACGAGATCTGCTTCAGAATTACAAAATTACTGGCATTAAAAGAATTATCATTATCCAATATTATACACGGCTATAATTAAAACAAACAACTTGCTTGTAAAATTTTATGAAAATTATATGTGCTTGGTAGCACTCGTAGAAATAGAAGCTAATCACATTGTTAGATTACAAAACCATTTAATGTTCGAAAGCAATTACAGATTAGTTCTAAAGATTAAGACAACAGATATTTTCTTGCTGTCGAACACCTGACACATGTCATGTAGAGAAATCACAATATTTTTCTATTCGAGTATCGGTGACCTGCATTCGAGGAGATCACTACATTATGACGGGATTTCTTGCCGAAGTACGTGGCTTGGGCTCGCCCCATTGGATTGGGGAACAAGAGAACTTATACGAAAATACAATCATTTCTGGGATACCACAGTGATATCGCGGTTGTGTAATCACGTACAGTATTGTATACAAACAAGTGCATTTAATTTATCCCCTTCGATTCTCTCGACTGATAATGTACTACATACTACAATTGCTGATGAACTTAACAAAACATACGGTTCGTATCCGAAATTATATAAATAGACATTTGGTAATGACCGTTATCGCTTGTCAATTTCATGTCATTGCTCCAGTTGCAACAGATTTAGCAAGTAAATCATACACATGCGATATGCAAGTGCAATTGAATCAATAAATAATCATTTTGTGTCACATGTTGGGCGATGTCGTAGCATAGTTGGAACAAAAAAATGGGTGATGACGTTTAAAAAAAATGTATCGAACTGTTATATGTCAAGTGCTTAGTTTTTACGTATAGCCGGAAAAAGCATTTAAAACAGCATATAACAACATGATCCCAATAGAAATAAAAAAAACATAGCATTTTCAAGTACTTTTAGGAATTCACACAGCGGTTAATACTCAATATTTAATTTTTTTCTAGAACAATAAAGAATTACTATTTTGAACAAAAAATTTAAACCGGACAAATCCAATTCATAAAAATGCATAAAACGCACGTTTCAGCTATTCAAACATTCATGTAAATGCCATTGTGATATTTTGAATGCGCATAAGTTTTAGTATATTTATTGAGTGGACAATGGCACCAATATTAACAATGTAAAATTTCTGATTTGGACATGCATAAAATTAGAAAACTACGCAACAAACATTAATAATGTATTCACGTCATGTATTATATTCAATGAACATCTAGTTAGCGTTTGCACTAATGGTTATGGTATTGGGATGGCACAAATGATTTGGGATAGTTATTGTCATTTACATTCCATTCTTAACAATTATTTACATGTTTGAACATGACATTATGTGTTTTGTATTCAGTCAAGCTTATAATTATGAAATTTTAAATGTCTTTTTCTTTTGTACCTAATTTTCATTGTATTGACAATTAGTATTGATTGAAGAATTCATTAAATAGCAGGCATGTAACAAAATTAACAATTTTTGTAAAAAATAATGATATATATATATATATATTAGGGTGGTCCTTAAAATGGTCATTTTCGAATTTCCTTGCTCCCAGGGGCTCAAATGGTTCCAAATAGATAAAAAAACAATTCTCTTAAAGTTTTGTATGGAAATAGCATGGAAAAATTTTCAAAAATTTCAAAAATGTTTTTTAGATGTAGTTTAGCCAACAAATGAATGAATAAATATCATTCATTTGTCGCTAACTTATACCTAAAACATTTTTTTTAAATTTTCAAAATTTGTTCCATGCTCTTTCCATATGAAGTTTGATTGAATTGCGCTCTATCTAAACGTCAACATTCACTAACGCTAAAACTTTCAGAGAATTGTTTTTTATCAATTTGGAACCATTTGAGCCCCTGGGAGCAAGGAAATTCGAAAATGACCATTTTAAGGACCACCCTATATATATATATATATATATATATATATATATATATATATACATATATAAAGGAATAAAAACAAATCGCTACAGACAAAATCGATTCTGAATGTCATATGTATGAATTTACATATTTTTACATATTACCCCATGACATAAATATTTAAAATATTCGTGATAAGATCAGTTGCGCCCATATCCCCTTTGAGGACAATATAACTCGTGCCGCTTTGATGTTTCACCACATAATATATCATTCAAAATGATCTATATGACGAAATGTAATAACATGACAATGATGTTTTGATAAATAAACTGACTAACCTTTTACAGGCTCAGGTGCAATCTTCGACTGTCTACACAGTGTAGGAGAGTTAATTTATAATATTAAGCTTAACACATGCATTAACACTGCACTATTCATTCAATATGTAATCACGTTCATTTATTATACTAATTCGACCAATATCACACACGTCAATCTCGCGTAACACGTACACGAAAGTGTTTCTGATTAAAAAAAAACTAATCGCCTTGTAAGTCCGGTAGAGCCGCGCGCTAGGGCGGCTGTCACACAACACGATCACACTCAGTTGAAGAAATTGAACCAGAGATCCGGACAATGTTAAATTAATAATATGATCGATGTTTCATGGTGATCATCATAGTCCGCACACTTTAGGGTGATTATTACATCCTTTGTTTTCATATTCGCCTCATAGCGGTTAAAAATTATTGTCGGCGTATTTAATTCGACACATCACGATTATGTAAAATTTTTGACTTTTTCAAAGCAAACTGTTTGTAAAGTGTCACACGTTAACATGTACGCGAAGCGGTCGTCGGTTGTTGACAATCGCACGCGGCAGTCGTGCGCTACGTTCCGGTAGCCAAAGAAAGCCGGTTGATCTCGCGTACGAGGGCCCTCGGGAGAAAAAAGGCCGTGCCGATCTGTGTGAGAGAGCTGTTGCGTCGCTTCTTGCTTGCGATAGACTGCGGCCGCCGGAGCACAGCGTCTATCCCGAGATCTATTCCGTCTCGTTCTCTGCGAGAGATGGTTCTCTGGGTGCCCCTCTCCGCTCTCCAAATCGACGTAGATCGCTGTGAGTCCGCACGCGTGCTTTTTTCGAAGCGCGCGCTACGAGGACACGCCTATGTCGACGCCCAGTGCGAGTGCTGCGTGGAGACGGCGGCGAGGCGTCGCGACGCGCTGCGCATCTTGACACCGCACCGCAGAGGCTGCCGATAGTGGTCTCGCTCGGCCGCATACTACATACAACACGCAAACCGCGGACGAGAATCGCACGATTGTTCTGACTCACTATGTGCGAGACTAAATTCGCGATAAAAATCTTTAGTATGGGACCTTTTATGTAATAGAGTGTGCAAAAAGGTAGAAAACCGTAATCGAACATTTTGTATCGCAGAAATAGGAAGATAACATCAGAATGTAATTTTTATACAAAAAATCGATAAAGAACGAGAACAAATAAAATATCATAAATATATAGAGATAATTATGAATAATCAATATTTTCATATCTTAACACCTAATTCCAAAAGTCAAATTCAAAGTGTTACTAACTAGCAATGCCAAATATTGTGACTTCCGTCATATTACAGTAAATATGAAACACAATTTTTATACAATTTTCGAAACTTTTTTCCGGAAGGTGATATTTAGATACTTTTTCAACATGTTTGATCATAATTTAGTAGGGGCTCGCCCGTAGGTAAGTGGTTAAGAGCGACGGGACTTGTTTCAGAGGTCCCGGGTTCGATACCCACTTCGAGCAGCCTGTTGTCAGGCAACAGTGACAACGATTTTCACTTGGAAATATGAATAGCAATATGTTTCCAAGTGAAAATAGCCCTCACCCGGCATTGTTGCACCATACTTGCCCTATTACAGAGATTGTAATAAAAATTTATCATATAGAGATGTGACAATTGTTTCGGTTGCCATCTGTAATAAAACAAACGTAGTTTGTAAGATATTAATCACAACAGCTCATAGAACCCATTAGTTCTAATCGCTGTTCAAATAAAATTAAAACAAAAAAAAATTTAGTAGTCAATACAATTAGGTTCAATAATTTAAAAAAACATTGCATGAGAAAAATATTTTAGCTAATATGTTGATACACATGGTATAGGGTAGGGCGGGACACAAAGGTCCAATTTAACTTTGAGCAAATTGGATTTTTAAATTGGGAAAACCATACCAATTATATCATGATAAACAACACATATCAAACAAACAACTATTTGACTATGTTCAGTTCTATCTCCCAGCTAATTTATCATTGCAAAATGTGTTTTTTGCTGTTTTTCAAAAATTTGTAATATGGGGTAAAGAAGACCAACTTCTTTACCCCATAGGCGGATTTTACAAAATAATAGCTAAATTAATCAATCAATGCAAAATTAAAATTTCATGGGTACATTTTTCACAGAAATAATACTTTATATACCTTGATCTGGTATTTTGTCAGAAATAATCATCACCACAGTTGAAATAACTATTCATTTAATTTATTTCTTGTAAATTGTTTTTTTTTTCAACTTAATTTGTTTATTTCATTTACACCTTTGCCAGGGTAAAGGTTCAGTTTATCCTTTTTACCGTGGATGGGGGTAAGCTTTTATAGAGGTGATATAAAAAAAGTATTGTGATTAATTTAAAATTAATACGATCGTATAAAGCAATCAAATAATGTATACTTAAAAATTATATTAAGGTCTTGTAAACTAGCAACAGTGCCCACGACCAAAACAAATAAAGAAAGAAAATAGTTTTGGTATGGATTTTTAATTATTGCCGTTTTTCTCCCGAAAGCAAGGTCGTAAGAATCTACTTTCAAACATTGTTAACAATATCTTAATGGCTTTTGAAATATCGGTCTTAATTTAAACTTTTGTTTAAAATTTTAATTTGTTTTAAAATTATTTGTTTGGTGTGTTTTAGATGGTATACTTGATAATTTAGTATTATCATATTGTTGTAGATACTTACTTTTGTATTGTACTATTAGCTGAATAAGGAAACACATTTGGTTCTCAAAGCTGTACAATTTTAAATAAATTTATATTTTATTTTAGGGCATTGGCTGTTAATCAAATGATGTACGAAGTTTTTATAGCATTCCTTAACATAAATTTTGCGTTTTAATAATACTTTGTCAGAGACTAATAAAAAGAAAACTGATATATTGCCAAAGAGGAGTTGGTCAAAGCTCAATACAGTTTACAGAAAACATTTTTTTAATACTCTACAGTCTGATGGCATCTCTGAAAAATGTAATTCTCAAAGTTCTAAACAAGTTGAAATATCAATGGTGGACCTTTTTATCCGCAATTATTTAAACCCTGCTCTACCCTATTCTATCATCTTGCAACAAAAAAATCAAATTTAACTATGATTTATGTTGAAAACATTCTCTATATCGCTTAAAACACGATCATGACAAAATAGAGTTT
The DNA here is from genome assembly GCF_003426905.1 of Ctenocephalides felis. Taxonomy (NCBI): domain Eukaryota; kingdom Metazoa; phylum Arthropoda; class Insecta; order Siphonaptera; family Pulicidae; genus Ctenocephalides; species Ctenocephalides felis. The sequence continues at coordinate 159,362,490 of NW_020538040.1, forward strand.
CTTTGAATCATTGCATTGTAAAGTCAAACAATTCTGGCGATTGCATATTAACAGGTGACTGAGTTTTTAATAGGCCTCCGGATCGTCGGTTTGAGAGCGCGTGCCGCGACAGACGAAGTCGCGCGTGCCCGCGTGCCGTCACCACGATCTCTCACATTACGTTGCCGTGTATCAACACAATCGCATGCGGAGCCGTCATCATCCGTGCGCTACGCAACTCGCACGCCGCCGCTTATATTATGCTAATTTGTGATACCTACACGTACGGCCGGGAATGTGCCAACAAAAGCTTACAAATTGGCTACATCAAACGTCGCAATTAGTTAGTTTCCGTGCGCCGGGGTCTGCGATGGCGCGAAGGATAAGGTGACCTTTGTGTTTGATACCTCAGCACGTCTCAGGAGATAGGAGACAATGGCCTTAGTTCCGTCATTTGTCTTTATTAGCGATAATTGATAGCAACGAAATTTGATAAGGAGTAAAGCGGAGCTTAAAGGTCCGCGAATAAAAAGGTCTACCACAAATTGTGGTCACCTTATCCTTCGCGCCATCGCAGACCCATCGCATTTGTGGTCCACAAATATCTCAAAACCCAGTAAAGTTAAGAATTTTTTAACAACAGTGTTTGAAAGTAGAGGGAAAAAGATGTATAATCTATCGCATTGATAGTTACGATGGCGCTATCGAGAGATAAACGGCAATGTATGAAAATCCATAACAAAAGTAATTTCTTTCGTTATTAGATTTTTTGGTTGTGAGCACTATTGTTTAGTTTACAAGACCTAAATATAATTATTTAGTATCCGTTATTTGATTGTTTCATGACATGTATTGTGAATATTAATTTATATTCAATAGGTTTTTTTATATAACCTCTGTAAAAGCTTTCACCTGGGTTGG
>NW_020538040.1:159364389-159410924 GCF_003426905.1 Ctenocephalides felis
AGTCAATCAAAAATGTTCTTACCAAAATTCCTGGAAAAACATCATTTTTTTATGTCACCATATATATTTCCATAAAATTGATGTAATTTATTGATTTTAAATGTTGTATCTTTGATTATTAGTATAAAGTGATCGTAATAAAATGGTAATGGAAATAAAAAACCAGGGACAAAATTTTGATTTTGTGGTAACTTCACGCCTTCGGGGAAACTACTATTTATTTATTATTATTATTGCAATTAAGTAATTACTATGAGTCGACTACCTATGTATCAATCATATCATTTACGTCTATTAAATCAATCAATACGATCGTCATCGATCATTCCGACAAGTTGACATTGCGATAATAATTAACAGTGTGTAAATCTATCGAGCCATCAGAATAATGGATGAATGCGCAAACTCCTATTGTTCGACTCGGCTGGGCTGGACATGTCTATTACGCATTGTCTCTCGGCGAATGAGAGATGCCTTCATTGGGAATTGTTTCACGCTTCACGAACGAGTAATTTCATCAACAATATATTAGTCAGGGTTAATTATTTGGGCTAGTCCGTGGATTAGTAGTTAAATCTATGGGCTTTCAATCTGAAGTCCAGGTTCGATACTCTTCTCGGACAGCCTGGTGTCAAGCAGTAGTGACATTGGTTTTCATATCGGAAATATAAATAGATGCATTCAATAAAAAAAAACATTACATTATAATTATTTTAATAAAAACAGTTTTTTATTTGAATTTTATAATAACTTTTATACATCTCAAACAGACGGAAGTGTCTGGTATGTGAGATCGTACAAAATATTTATACAATAGTATATATTTAATTTATTGTTCTATAAAACCTTCAAAATGGGATATACCAACCATTGGGGTGCCATGTATAGAGGTTGCTAGGAATCCAGGTTGCTAGGAATCCATCATAACAAGCTTATAGAACTATTAAAATATTACAAAAATAATTATTTGATAATTGTGAATGGGCAACAGTTTCATCTTAAAAAAACCCAAATTCTCAATGTTTAGTCTATAACAAAATGAGAAATAGAGTTATCTATCTGTATACGATTAACAGTTATTAATAAAAGAATTGGAACAAAAAATTTTACTTTTGAGTTTTTAAAAGTAATGCGGTCTACAGATCATGTTAAAGAAAGACACTGACTAAAAGTAATGATGGAAACTTGTTTGAACAATCATACTTCATTTTTCTCTCTTTCGACCCTATGTCAAAATCAGTTGAATTGAGTTGTCATGACAACTGTCACTACCATACCGTGGCACAACCGTACTCATTGCCAGTCTTCTTTACTTACTAATGATTAGTTAATATGATGATCAATTTTTAGAGTGTTCATATTTAGTGCACATATTTTTTTAGCAAATTCTATGTAAAACATTGACTGAAAGTAATAATGTAAACTTGTTCGGACAATCATACTTCATCATCTCCCTTTAGACCCTATGTCAAAATACGTATAGTTTAGCTGTTATGATGACTGTCACTACCGTACCCTGGCACAACCGTACTCAGTCTTCTTTACTTGCTAATAATTAGTTAATATGATGATCAATTCTTACAGTGTTCATATTTAGAATTTGATTGGCTACTGCGTAAAAAGTCTAAGCTCTCTGTTGAAAATAAGTTGCTGCTATATAAATCAATCATTAAACCAATCTGGACCTACGGAATTGAGCTCTGGGGATGTGCTTACAAATCTAATATAGCTATAATGCAGAGATCTCGGTCAAAAATTTTACGTAAAATACTTAATTCTCCGTGGTACGTTACAAATGAAACCATTCACAGCGATCTCAACATGAAAACAGTGCAATTAACGTTCAAAGAATTTAAGGAAAAATACAAACGTAAACTGGACTCACATTCGAACCCATCAATAGTTGACATTACTAAACCTTATGGCATAAGGAGATTGAAACGACAATGGCCTTTAAACTTAGTCTTAGATTAGGTCTAATATAATATTATCATATTAATTGTTAAACTGAGAAGATCTCATTGGAGCTCTTCTTAGGCATCGCTCTTAAATATTGTCAATTCAGCTCATAGGAATCTTTATGTATTTCTGATTGCTAAATAAAACGAGTTAATAAAAAAAAATCTGTATAGTTTAGCTGTCATGACAAATGTCACTACTGTACCCTTACTAATGTTCATATTTTCGCTTTACGAGTATGTTTCTGATTATGTTCGCTATGCATACATATGTTATCACAGATTTCAAACAAAATAAAAAATATCGTCATCTGCTGAAATCCACCATGTGCCGATGAAAAGCAATGCATTAATTACTTAGCATGTCGTTTTAGTTGTTCCTTTGTAATGCGATCCTTCATTCAGTAATCGATAATGTCGGTAGTAATTACCACCGAGTAGCTAATGGTACGTTATGTGCCTGAATGGCCTGCATTTGCGGCAAAACCACTTCAATCGCCCATTGACTGACGGACTACCTGACTTATGAGAATATAACGCATAAAGGTACATGTGTATAAATAAAACACAAGCGTACACATATCATAGCGGTGTTGGATTAAAACAAGCAAAAAATACTAGATTGCCTACTACATGAGTACTTACAATGCAAACTCGACTTGTCTAGAACATCCTGTCCACGATGAATTGATTATGAATGAGATAAATGTGAGCAAAACATAAGACTGGTAGCGTATTATTTTCACGACTTTTTACAGAAAATGTGATCGATAAAAAAGTACCAAGTTGGAAAATAGTCACAAGAACCATTAACATTTATAGGACTGCAGAATATTGATAAAAACTGTCCTTTTACGTCGTTGGGAACTATTATTTAAAAACCTAACATTTGATTTGCTGCATTATTTATTTAATTTTTCATGAAGAACATTAAACGACATTGAAAATATGTAGTTTATAGTGATCAGAACTAAGGAATGTAAAACCGGAAAAAAAATCAATACCGGTATTCAGTGGCGGCGCTAGACCATTCGTGGGCGTCGGCGAAATTCGTTTGCGAGGCCCCCCTTTTTTGCCAGTTGCAATTTGACTAGTGGTACATGGCATCGTGCCTAAAGGCAAATTGCTGAATCTTTTCGTGCCGTAATGTAAATTTTTGAAAAGCTTTAAAAAAATTTGAAAAGTGAAAGAAATTGACTTTTTTTAATTTGAAATATTTTGTTGGAAATTTCGAACTTTTTTTCAAAGCAATCACGTTGCGTTAGCTGCTTAGAGACGAAATATCGAAGCGCGTAAACGCCGCGTTGCAGTCTAACTTAGCTCACTATTAATTAAAATCTTTATAAAATATCTGATAATTTGATGTGCATATGCCAAATGGCTTTTGTTGTGCTTTTTTACTGGATTTACAAAACCGCTAGGCGTGCCTTCCTAAAAGTGTAATCAGTTTGGCACTTTTTGCCCCGTATTTTCAAAACGGCTTATCCTGCCTTTGCCAAAAAGTAATCAGCACGTATCAATACGTACAAAAGTATTCTTACCTTCAATACATGTCAAATGTTTTCTGAATTTTTCAAATTGGTTAATCCATGTTCGCGAAATCGTCGACGAAAATGTGCCAAAATGTTCAGAAATCTTTGAAGATATATAAAAAAATTTGTTTTAGATGTTTTTGCGATTACTATAACTGTATATGAGAATTCTTTTTAATCAGATAAATACACCAATTGAAATAGACAAAAATTACACAAGTTAAAATAAACAAACTCTTCGGCAAAAATGGTTTGTTGTCCAGCTATTAGAGAAGCACTAAAATTAAATAATTATCGCAAAAAAGTTTCCTTTTGCCCAACCATTTTATTAGCAAATTTTATGTTTTTTCGATCATTACGAATAAAAAATGGTTGGAAATCACCGACTTAATAACTAATTAAACAAAATTTTGCAGTCTGCAAGTGATTAATTAGATTTAAAAAATCTATGTTCATACTAATAAGAGTGCACAAATCCGCACATCACATAGGTACTCATGGCCTAAAAGCTCGTCCCATTATTCTGAAATTTAATGAGTTTTTATAATTAATCATTTATCGTAGTTCCATAAAATTTGTTAGATGAGACTAACAAGTTTTTTTTGAAAAAAGATTTTTACAATAAATTACGAAGAAACTGTGCGGTCGATCTTGACGAAAAACAATTCAGCACGATCGCCAACTGAAAACTTTCGATCAGTTTTTTAATTTTTAAAATTGGTTCAGAAATGTCAAAATGTCGTTTTTTTAAGACGCTTTAATTTTTTGTCGACTCCATCAGAGCGGATCAACCGATTTAAAGGATTTAAAAAACATTCGATTCGTGTTGATAAATTGTCAAAGGCAGGTTCAGCGGTTTCGAAGATACAAAAAAAGTTTAAAAGGTTATCAATTTCATTTGAAAGAACTGATCATCCCAACAGAATATGTAAAAAAAATATATTGCTTTTGTTGATGGTGTGAAACAATGATTAGTTTCAAATTAACAGCTTTTTGTTATTATCTCATTGTTATTTCTCATAGATCAATTTTTATTAATCACTGATATTTAATTACTCTTTCGATACGTTAAGATTCTCACTCGTATGTATTTCCAAAAAGAACGATGATTTACAGTGTGCTCACATAAGAAATACACAAATATAAACAACCAGAGAATTAGCTTGCGCGAAGTTGTTTAGATTTAATAATCTATAATGTTGACAGACGATATTAGATAATGCTCATAAAAGATAAAAGAGTAAAATGATAGTGCATAATCACCTTCTTTACTCGCACATTATGAAAATTAACTAATTTTTAAATAATTAAAATTTTTCCGGGGCCTCTTGCGAGGCCCCCCCAGGCGCGAGGCCGTCGGCGGCCGCCGACACCGCCGACGCCTAGCGCCGCTACTGCCGGTATTTCAATATTTTTTCTTTTAAAACCGATGATACCGATAAAATACCAGTATTTTTATTATCTTAAACAAATATAAACAAAATTGATAGTTACTTGTACAAATATAACAGATTAGATATAAAACTACAACTATATACAACTAAACAATAAGTTTATTCTTTTAATAATTTAACAAAATTACATCAAATTTAATTAACTCATCATCAGTATCGAGTATATTGAGTACTTTTCACTAAAATCAAACGTATGAGTAAGAAGGATAATACATTATTATAATAAATTGTATTATCTGTATCCGATGTGTTTAATAAGTATAATTTCCAATATTTTGAAGACTTTAAAACAGTAATTTTTCTATACTAATTAAAGACCCGATACTTTTAAAATATAAATAATAACATGCTACAATTGTTGAGTATTTCTGATTTTTATTTAAAACTCCTAAAAGTTCTATATTATTTTCAAATTGCGATACGTTTAACGTAAAATAATATTTTATATAATTGTAATAAAAAGCAAAAATATTTAGTAGCGTGTATAAAGTGAGAAAAAAATAAAGATTACGCATTGGTAATTTTTTTTTTGTTTATTGTAACTATTTATGATATAAAATATTTTGGCGTAGATCACACTTCAAAAAACCGTTACATTTTTACATAAGATGAAATAATAAACATCATTATCTATCAGTCCGATTCTATTTATTGTAACACGATATGAAGCCCTTTGAAAAACAATAAATATTCAGTTTAATAGCGAGTTGACATAATATTTTGACATTTGTTTATACTATAGAACCACTTAAAGATATATCTGTTTATGCGATTATGTAATTTTAAGATAAATTTGTTCCGAGAAATTTAAAATTGATTGTAATATGTATCAACGGTATTAATACCAACAAGTTTTCGGGCGGTATACCGGTATTTCGGCATACCGGTATTGCATTCCCTAATTCAGAGTCCTGTAAGCTGTTCTAATGATTTGACTTAACTACGTCGGTTTTATAGATACCCTATCTCTATGAACTTTACTATTGCAATTTTTGTAATTATTAATGCAGCATTGTCTGAAAAGGAATCTTTCAACTTAAAAACATATTTCTATCTATACTGTCAAGTAGAAACCGATGCCACTACTGCTCGACATCAGGAATCTATGAATAAAACCCCATAGCTCGCCAAAAAATCCACGGAGCAATCCTTACAAAAATTTGAAAAAAATGAGCAATAATGTTAAAAATGAATGAGAATTAGGTCGAGAGATGAGAAAGAAAAGAAATCATAATGAAAATTGTTAGTGACAAAAATTGTTGAGAGCAGTATTTCTAGTATTTGCTATTTTATTGAAAAAGTAATGAAACAATTGTGATGCAAATAACATGATAAAAACCAATATTCAATTGCGCCAAAAAAAACAATTTGGTATTTTCGTTGGTATGTAAATGTATGCGTTTAAATTGTTCTATTACTTGACCAAGCCCATACGATTCGTGCACCTCAGGACAGAATGACTGACAAAACTCATTACTTACAACAGTAACTATGTTCGAGTAATGTATTAAAAATCGTAGGTAAAGCACTAAATTATCACAATATTTAATTCCCCACGACAACAGGTCGTGTAAAGTTAATGACTCTTGATAGAATCTAAAGTTATAAATATGCTAATGCTCATCTCAGTTGCTCTCCCAGTTGTTTTTACTATTATTTAGAAATGTGTGGATTACGTGCGTGTGTTGTGTGTACCATAAAAACATGTGCCTCGATGCAAAGACTATGAAAAGGTTTTGAAGCGGTCACGTTGGGTTTTACCTTAACAAACTTTGTTCAAACATTTTTCTCTCTGATGTGATACTGGGAGAGATGGGGGAAAATCGGGAAACATAGTAGAGAAAGCATTTATTTAATAAAATAGATAGACAAATTTAATAAATATGGTAGAGGGGCTTAAAAGTCCGCGCGTAAAGAGATCACATATATCTCAAAAACAAATAAAGTTAAGAATTTTATAATATTTGAAAGTAGAGGGCAAAAGATGTACAACAAGCTATCACCTTGATTCTTACGACGTCGCTATTAGGAGATAAATGGCAATGTTTGAAAATCCATAACAAAAGTATTTTCTTTCGTTGTTAGTTTTTTTGGTTGTGAGCACTGTTGTTTAGTTTACGAGACCTTAAAATAATTTTTAAGTACACGTTATTTAATTGTTTTAAAAGATGTATCGTTAATTTTAAGTTATATTTTTTTATATAACCTACATAGAAGCTTACACGTGGTTGGGGTAAAAAGGACCAACTGAATCTTTACCCTGACAAAGGCGTAAGCAATAAAAAATAGTACATAAAATTGTAAATCCAGTTAAAAGAAGTAATGTTAACAAGAATTAGATTAATAATTATTCCAACTCTGCTTACGAATATTTCTCACCAAATACCAGATCAAGGTTAATTACAGTGTTATCTACGTAAAAATATACCCATGAAATATATATTGCATTGCTTGAATAATGTAGTTATTATTTCGTAAAATCCCTTTAAAAGTAAAAATAAGACATTGGACCTATTTGACCACTGGCAGTCCCATTATACCCCGCCTATGAAGAAAAAAGGTGACCAATTTTTGAAAAACAGCAAAAGAACACATTTCTACAATGACGAATTACTTTGGAGTTTTACTGAACATAGTCAGATAGTTGTTTGTTTAATATGTATTATTTGTTGTGATATAATTGGTTTTCGCAATATGATTGCTCAAAGTCAAATTGGACATTGGTTTAATAACGAAACTGGTTAAGAAAATATTTAGAAGTGGGATAACGCGAAAAAAGTAAATTTTTATTACAAAAAATTATTTGAAGTGAGAAGTCTAAAAAAATCATACAGTAATATTTACACAAAACAAAAGTACATCACAAAATCGCTAATCAAAGATACAACAATTAAAATTATTATTTGAATTTAATTAAAAATATTTCTAATTATATTTAAAAAAAATATTACTACTCTATTATCACATTCTGACGATTTAACGTACTACAAAATTCAACGGCTATTAATAAACAACGTATTTGTAATACAATGAAATATGATATTTGCATATTTGATTTGTTATTAAACGATTAGTTATCATACATTACTTAATGGAATCCGGCATGTCACGGTATTTATCTGCTCATTCTGTATAATGTAACGCGGATACAAGAGGGCACTGACTATGGCAGAGGCTGGGAACCAAAAAGAAATAAAATTATAAATACTAATCAGTAGAATAATAATAAAAAAAATAATAAATACAATATGTACCTAAAATTTAATACTTTCTGTAAATATATGACAAATATACCTAATATAAAATGAGTAGTAAGGAAAGTTCTGCGAGGCAAGAAGGATAGAGTATCAACAAGTAAGCATCCTTATTTTTTTTACAGATTCCAAGTTTTTTAATTAATTCACTTTTATATAATTTACCGTTTATTCTATATAAATTTAAAATATCAAGTGTTTTCATATCAAGTGTTCTGACGTTTTCACCAGGAGGGTCAAAAAGGTCCAGAATTTGAGTGCAATCCAGTTAGTTTTTGTATCTCAAAGTTGTGTCCAATACGATTTTCTATTCATTGTGAGTTCAATTTATCTACTCCATTCTTTTAAATTTCAAAACCTGTCATTTTCTTATTTATTGGATTTGGTAGGAACGGATTTATGTTTACCTATCTATGTTTGATATATTAGACCTATACAACGTGAGATACAGATAATTAAAACAAACTATTGCAAAAATCATGAATTTCTTTTTATTTCACCCAATATTATATTTTATTATAATGCGATTTTTCTAATACTATTGATGTATGATTTATTTTGATACGCCAAATGACAGTGAAGAGCTATTTTTACTTGGAAACATATTGTTACTTATATTTTTAAGTTAAAACCAATGTTGATACTGCTTGATATCAGGCTGTCCAAGGCGGTTATAAAACTTAGAACTTCTGATTGGAAGTCTATAACCCTAAAAACTAATTATAAGTCACTGGAAAGCTCATTTCAAGACGTTTCATGTATTCATATAAAAGCCACCATTTCCAGTTTAATTTTTTTAACAATAATATAAATTTAATAAAAATGTATATATGTACTCTATTTCGCACCTTACACACAACTGTTTATTATTAAAAGTTTTCTTTAAGTTTTAGCTACTTGCATTATTGTTATTTTATATCTTCTCCTCATCAATTGCTTACCATTAAAATTACCAATTATATAGAGTAGAGCGGGGCTTAAAAAGATCCATCACCAATATCTCATAAACAAGTAAAATTAGATTTAATTTTTTAACAACAATATTTATAATTAGAGGGAAAAGATGCTATCGAGCGATAAACGGCAATATTTAAAAATCCAAAACAAAAATATTTTCTTTCATTGTTAGTTTTTTTGGTTGTGAGCATTGTTGTTTAGTTTACAAGACCTTAATATAATTTTTAAGTACACGTTATTTAATTGTTTTATAAGATGTATTGTTTTGTAAGATGTTTTATAAGAAAAATTCAACAGTTTTTTTCATTTTAACTCTGCTGATAAATATTGCTGACAAAGTACCAGATCAAGGTTATACACAGTGTTATTTCTGTAAAAAATGTACCCATAGAATTTACATGTTGCATTGTTTGAATAATGTAGCTATTATTTGGTAAAATCCCTTTAAAATTAAAATAAGACATTGGACCTGTTTGGCCGCTGGCCGTTCCAAGTTACCCCGCCTATGCGGTAAAAAGGACCAGGCGACAAATTAAAAAAAAACAGCAAACACATTTCTACAATAGCAGTTTTGCTGAAAATAGTCAAATAGTTGTTTTTTTGATGTGTCATTCGTTGTGATATAATTGGTTTGGTTTTCACAATATAATTGCTCAAAGTCAAATTGGACCTTTGTGTCTGCCCTACCCCATACATTTTTCTTCACATTTTCTAACATCTTATTTATAAGTAATAGAAGTACAATTTCAAAGTTTTTCGAAACTTTTGATTTGTCCCACAAGAATTCATTTACCTAATTTTTCCTTTCCATTTATTACCTCGTCGGCGTAAGTTTCCAACCTCTGCCATATACAATGGATTGAATCAATAATAATAAACCCGTTAATTTTCCGTGTGTGCGGCTCTCAGTCCATTAATTACATATGATATTATATAATCGAGTTATCAATTAACCGGAATGCGAGCAGCCAGCCCCGGGCTTAGAACATTGTGGCTATTCTTTCGAATGTGTGATGACTTATTGACACTGGCTAATAAAGCATATTGTTATTACTGATTGGGAGGCGTGATCACAAAAATATCATTAAATGAAGCAATTATACTCATATTCATACGGGATATGTACATACATCGTTCATATGTGCTCTAAATGCAAATGCAGATATAGACCAATCGATTAATTGAAATATACACACGTGTAAAATATGTATGAATATAGTGTTATTTAAAAGCCTCAAGCCAAAAGATAAATAAATACACATAATTAACTAAAAAAAAAAATAGAAGACGTAGTTTTGGTTACTTTTTGTAATTGCTATGTTCTGAGTGAAAATCTTTTTTTTTTATTCCACATGAATATTTTTTTAATTAAAAATTAATTAATTAAATAAAAATGTTTACTAGATTTTTAGTAAAATATTTTTGCTCTTAAATTAAACATATATTATTCTAGAATAAGGTCTTTTGAATTGTATTCGCTTTTTATACTTTATAGGTCTATATCATATAGGCCTATATAATATGCTAATTTCTTTTTAACAGATAACTTTAAATTTATTTTACCACCTGCTGCAATTATTACCTTAATTATTTTTAGTTATAAATTACTTCAAATTTATTTTCGATTAGAAAAAATAAAATTATTGATAAAATATAATTGAAAAATGTACTTAAACTTGTATATACATATATATATATATATATATATATATATATATATATGTGTGTGTGTGTGTGTGTGTGTGTGTGTGTGTGTAAGTGCATAATATATTACCTAGGCCTATTAGAGATACAAATTCTATGAAAACCTGATAAAAGTATTCAGATAGTTTTGGAATGTAATACTGGATAAAAACTAAAAAGATAAAATGAGCCGACAAAGTCGCAAATGATATAAAACCGCTAATAGCTTATAAAGGTATGACTCCAGACATTTAATATTGAAGCCATTTAAAACAAATAAGAAACTGGAGTGGACTCATATGGCAAGAGCACGTACTAGTGTAACAAATAGAAAACAGACAACTTTATGACAAAAAAGAATGCAGGTTGAAGAAACATTCTTGTATGAAATTATTTTTATTTTTTTACCAGATTTACGAAATGGTGTGATATAGCATTAGCTAGTATTGTGTATTTTTCTGTTTATGATAAATGAAGAAGTGAAAATGAATAGTTTTATATAAATATGCTCTATATGAATACTCTATAAACTATAAATATTCCTTCTACATTCTATATCTATTAATTACTACATTAAAGGAAAAATACTCTTCCATATTTTGATTAGTTTTAAATGGCCTAATACAAGATTTATCTACTGATTATAATTCCTGTTTAATTTATTATAATTCAATCACTGGTAGATTTACAGTATTGTTAAAAATTTTAATACTGCTCCGTCAAGTGTATGTTAATGTGCTTATTTTGACGGTAATATATTCATTTCAGATATGGACATTGTACAACACCGAAATATCATCCGAAAAGTTGATATAATCCATAAACTACTTGTTTTTACGTATGCATACATTATGCACACACTTTTCAAGGCAATTCGAGAAGAATATACGAGTTTCTATGTGTAACTATTTTTTGTACTAACCTATTTCATTTGACAAGTAACCGTTAAAATTATCTTGTATTTGAGATATATAGTATACATACACACATACATAGACGCACATACACACATACATACATACATACATACATATATATATATATATACACATATATATAGGGTGGGACGGGGCACAAAGGTTCAATTTGATCACTTATATTGTGAAAACCGAACCAATAATATCACAAAAAGTAATACATATCAAACAAACAACTATCTGACTATGTTCAGTAAAACTCATCAATGCAGAAATGTGTTTTTTGGCAAACAGATCCAATGTATTATTTTTAATTTTAAAAGAATTTTGCGAAATATTAACTACGTTATTTAACTAATGTAAAAAATAAATTCCATGGGTACATTCTTTAGAGAGAACACTCGTAAACTATTTAATTATTATTAAGCTAGTATCCTAAAAATTTTCTAGATCTGACATAAGATATTATCATAATTGTACAAAACAGATAATCTAGAATGCTAATTAACATTAAAACTAAATTATTTAAAACAGTAAAAACTAAATTATTTTTCCACAAATTCTACTCATCAATACCTTCTTAGTATAATCACATAATTAATATTATGTATTTGATAGTAAAATTCTATGAGTTCATCTTTGTTAATTTACGACCGCTTCTCCAGATATAAGTATACTTGTTTTAACAAACAAGTTATCAATATAAAAAAAAGAAATACTGTAATAACACATGAGCCATCCGCATCGATAAATATATATTTTTATATCCATACAGTTATTTAAATGCCGGTAACCCAAAAGCGCGTAAAGATTTCAACAATTAACATATCGGAACAAAAAAGCGCGCTTTGACTCGTGCCCGGAACGCTGCCGGTTTTGCGAGACGAACCGGAACACATGATACAACATGGTCGAATGTTAAAATCACAGTTAAGTGCGATTTTAACATACACACACTAATACAAACACACACACACATACACAGACATATGTTATATATAAAATTCTTCTGTACAGATGTATGAAAGAATAATCCTCCTAAACGATTATTCAAATTTTAATGAAACTTTCTGACATCTGAAATAAATGAAAAAAATTGCAAACACAACATATCATTGTTTGACATTGAAAATATTTTGACAAATGAGAATGTCATCTGCCAAAAATTTCAATTCACTTATGAGCCTAGACAACATTAGAATACAATATAATAATGATTATAAGTGAGAAAAATGTAATGTCTACATTATCATTACCGAAAACCCACAGATATATCTTAAATATATATAAAATTCTCTTGTACAGATGTATGTAAGGATAATATTCCTAAACTATTATTCGGATTTTAAAAAATCTTTCTGAAGTCAGTTAAGGGAATTTTTTAGAATGTTGTGATTATAGACATAATCACATATATTGCAAAAAACAACAATCATTGATTGACATTGAAAATATTTTTACAAATAAAAACTGTCATCTGCCAGAAATTTCAATTCACTTACGAGCCTAGACAATATTAGAATATAATATAATAATGATTATAAGTGAGAAAAATGTAATGTCCACATTATCAATACCGAAAACGCACAAATATATCTTATATATAAAATTCTCCTGTACAGATGTATGAAAGGATAATATTCCTAAACGATTATTCGGATTTTGATAAATCTTTCTGAAGTTTGTTAAGGGAATTTTTTAGAATGTTGAGATTACAGACATAATCACATATATTGCAAAAAACAACATATCATTGATTGACATTGAAAATATTTTGACAAATGAGAACTGTCATCTGCCAGAAATTTCCATTCACTTATAAGCCTAGACAATATTAGAATATAATATAATCATGATTATGAGTGAGAAAAATGTAATGTCTACATTATCATTACCGGAAACCCACAGATATATCTTAAATATATATAAAATTCTCCTGTACAGATGTATGAAAGGATAATATTCCTAGACTATTATTCGGATTTTGATAAATCTTTCTGAAGTTTGTTAGAGGAATTTTTTAGAATGTTGTGATTATAGACATAATCACATATATTGCAAAAAACAACATATCATTGATTGACATTGAAGATATTTTGACAAATTTGAACTATCATCTGCCAGGAATTTCAATTCACTTATGAGCCTAGACAATATTAGAATATAATATAATCATGATTATGAATGAAAAAAAATGTAACGTCTACATGATCATTGTCGAAAAGCCGCTGAGATGTGTCAGAAATAATAATATAAAATACAGTATATGTTTGGCAGATGAAGTTCTATATTTCAGTTTGACATATAAATTTTTTAAACGTATGCATGTCATATTTTGCCTTACTTTACTAAATTATTTCACAATTCCAAAAATAAATTAACTTATTCAAAAAATTTAGAAACTTGATTGTGTCATTTTTTTAAGCATTGGATATGGAATATTTAGTTAGTTGATCATAGATTGTATAGTGCACATATGACTAGATTTGACGAATTAATTCACTTTAAATATAAATTTAAGTAATAATGTATAATAAGTTATTAATAAAAAAATGTAATTAAGTTAATATAATTACTGAAAACCAATTGAAATATTGAATTATTGAAGCAATTATTTTGGGTGGAAAAATCCAAGGTAATATTATACTTTTACCGCGGATACTATAAAAATACATTTTTTTCTGAACTTGTTTTACTGTTTAAAAGATTGCAATTTCCAAAGTGTATTAAGTTAAGACCATAAATGAATCACAAAGGCAGGACATTAAATAGGATATTATAAAGTATAAGTTCGGATATTAAAAATTGTTGGAGTTTTTGAATTGTAGACGTGGGTACAGGACAACGTCTGTCGGGTCATCCAGTACATATATATATATATATATATATATATATATATATATATATATGTATAATATACATATATATACATATACATATACATATATATTCTAATATACTTTCGCACTGATTGTATGTATATATATACATTGTATATATATATACATACAATCAGTGCAAAAGTATATTAGAACTTTTCCTTATATTTTTTTAACAAGTTACCTCATTACTATCAACGCATGGTTTACAAAAAACTCAAGATGTTAACTCTTCATAATTGTATCATTACTACATATCTTCACAGCTAGATAAAACAAAACCAGAAAAATTACAAAACATATTCCAGCTGAGGTCGTAATTCAAAATACTTTATTATGCCCATTGTCTGACCGTCGTATGCGTTTATCTAATCACTAACAACACGACCATTCTTTCAAGTTGTTTATTTTGGTATTATTAAAAAATGTCATCGTAATTAAATAGCCTATTATATCATATTTATCTCTTGTCTTACCCAAGCTTTATCTTAATGTTAATCTGGAATCTTTGGGAGTGTAAGAAAGCTGTGAAGGCGATGGATTGTCTCATTCTTTCTATTTTTTTATTACCGCAGTTTATAATCATTATTCATATTATTTTTGAGATTCATATACATTTTATTTCTTATAATCTTGAAATGCATTTTTTTAATTGACAGTTTTATGAGATCATGGTAAAAGACAAAAGATTAATGTGGTTTTTTATTTTTATTACGGCAATTATAATTTATTAATTTTTTATATATTTTATTAATTTCTTAATACCATTATACTGCTTCACTGCCGATATCTCAAGTAAAGTTAAATTTTTTTAACAACAATATTTGAAAGTAGAGGGGAAAAATGTATAACCAGTCATCAACATGAATATTACGATGTCGTTATCTGGAGATACATGGCAATGTTTGAAAATCCATGGCAAAAGTATTTTCTTTCGTAGTTAGTTTTTTTTGGCTGTGAGCACTGTTGTTTAGTTCACGAGACCTTAATATAATTTTTAAGTAAACGTAATTTAATTATTTTGTACGATGTATTGTTATTTTTAAGTTAGATTCAACATCTTTTTATATAACCTCTATAAAAGCTTACACCTGGGTGAAGTAAAAAGGATAAACTAAACCTTTACCCTGGCAAAGGTGTAGACAATAAAAAATAGTAAATAAACAGTAAATTAAGTTAAAAAAGGCAATTTCACAAGAAATAAATTCGATATTCGAACAAAGTTATTCGAACTCTGCTGATGAATATTTCTGACCAGATCAAGGTTTTATACAGAGTTATCTCTGTAAAAAATGTACCCATAAAATTTATATTTTGCATTGGTTGATAATGTAGCTATTATTTCGTAAAATTCCTTCAACATCAAAAATAAGACATTGGACCTGTTTGCCCCCTGGTCGTCCCTATGGGGTAAGAAGGACCAGATGACAAATATTTTTAAAAAAATAACACTTTTATATAATGAGCTGGGAGTATTACCGAACATAGTCAGAGAGTTGTTTGTTTGATATGTGTGTTTTATTGTGATATAATTGGTTTGGTTTTCCCAATATAATTGCTCAGGGTCAAATTGGTCCTTTGTGCCCCTACCTTAGAAAAATTTAGCAAATTATATCATTTACTACCATTACACTTATTGTGAGAAAATGTATGCGTGCATGTGAGCAAAGGTATGTGGCTCAAACTCACGTCTATTCGAGATTAACGCAGTTCTTCACTTTCACAAAGAGAAAATTATTGAGCTATTGTAGAAATCTAATAACGCATATAAAACGAGTTATATGATATATTGCAAGATAAATAATTAGTGATAAACAAGAGTCTAGAAAATTAATAAAATGCGTACAACGTTTTGTGAAACGTAATCCAATCCATCTCCAATAATGGACAAGTGTGTTCGTGTTTTGTTTTAGAAATCTCTTGAGATAATGAAGATATAGAAAATGAAACAAAATATTTTCATGATTGGTAAAAAAGTGGATAAACGATCAGGTTTGATTTTATCTGATGAAATAATTCAAACAGTAGTAAGAAATAAATTTTATTAAAAAATTAAAATTTCACGTAATTGCTTTAACTATAATTATTCAAAAATATACTTCAAGATATACTTTCATAATTATCTATTAATTTTGACGAATTTTCTTGCTAAAACCCGGTATGCAATTAACTCTTGCTCAAGTTATTTGCAGTCATGTTCTACCGTTTACTATTTAAGTCTCATCTAATTTATAATTAACTTATTAATTCAGCTTGTTTAGTTATATTGCTGATATATTTTTTTTTACTAAAATTAAATCATTTTAGTAATTCCTGACTTAAAACTTGTATGTGTTGTAATACGAACAAGGAATAAATAGCAAAAAAATCTGAATGATTTTTTTTTTCAAAATTTTGATTTAAAGTAATAATGTATCATAAGTAATGTTAACATAAATAGAAGTATTGAAATATTTAAAAACTTGTTACAAAATATTTATTTAAAATCTTACATTCTATAAAAATGTACAGGCAATATTTTTAAGACTATTAGTCAATATTTATAAACTATAATTGGATCTTTTTAGATGGACATTCAAAATAAATTATTAATTTGATTTAATTTGATGAAGTCTTCAATATTATATTATAAAATAGGATATATTAGGATCTTTTGCAATTGTTATTCTGAGAAACTATTTTTATGATGCTTTGAGAAACCACTTCAATTGTCAGAGTGGAAAACAGAAAGATTTGTATCAGGAAGTAAATTTTCAGTATAATGGCGTTTGTACAAAAAAATAATTTAAATATATATATATATATATATATATATATATATATATAAATGAACAGATATAATACATTAAGATCATTTGTGATGCGTTCAAAAAATAAAATATTTATTAATAAAATGTATAACTAAATATTCATCACTTCAATTGTCACAATTCTTTTTCATAAATTGCTCAGAATGTTTATAAAACAGTGTACGAAATAATGAAACACGAAGAACATGGACTATAAATATTTTTGTTTAAAATTTCAATTATACAGCTCATTCATTATGCTATATATACAATCATATAAAAGTGAAGTTTTTTTTCTTAAATCGCATTAAATCAAAATCGTGCATAAATAGTGTTTTGTACTAATTATAAGGTGAACATCCCGGTTTGGTCGAGACAGTCCCGGATTTCCTTCTTGTGTCCCGGGTTATTGTAAAAGCAATATTTGTCCCGGATTTGAATCTTTTGTACCGGGTATCCGAAAAGTATAGGTCTAAATTGAATGTTAGCTCTTACTTGATAATAAAATTACAAC
Source organism: Ctenocephalides felis (assembly GCF_003426905.1). Classification (NCBI taxonomy): domain Eukaryota; kingdom Metazoa; phylum Arthropoda; class Insecta; order Siphonaptera; family Pulicidae; genus Ctenocephalides; species Ctenocephalides felis. Next base: position 159,382,327 of record NW_020538040.1, read on the forward strand.
TATCCATCAAATATCTGAAAATGTTATGAACAACTAGTATGCTTGCATAAGAAGGGCAGGTTAAAATAGCTTCTCACAAAAATTAACAAAAATTATGAAAATGAACTTCTTGACTGCCTGGAATAAGTGCTAATTATTTGTAAATTTCTATGAAAAAAAATGAATAAAATTTTATAATAGGTTTGAAAGCAAAAAAACATATAGATCCAAAAATATAAAATAAAATATAACATATAATCGAATAATAAAGTTCTTAGTCAGTATAATTCAAGTTTTTTAAAAAATTACTCATTTAAAAATGACGGTATTTTGCATTCTTAAATAGTATTTGTTATTACCGTCCCGGTTTTGACTTAAAAAAATATGGTCACTTTACTTATACTCGTGCGAGTGAATTTTTTTTAGTGTTGATTAGAAATCACGTAACGATTAAATCATCACCGACATTGTATTGCGACTAATCTATGCTTGTCTTGGTCGTTAATTTAATTCAAAACGAATGTAAAATAATTGAATTTATCCGCGGCTCTCATGAATGGGACTATTAACAATGCAGCCGAGAAGCGCGCGAATGGGCCCGCGTGTGTGCGCGGTTCTATGTACGGCAAACAAGACGTTCGAAATAGACAATATTTTTGCCAGAGTTTCGCACATGTGCACATCCGTTCCAGAAGCGATATATATAATGCGAAATGCAAGTGTATCAGTGTTATGAGAATGACACTCATAGAGAGACGACTTCCTGCCTTCATTTGCATATGTCAACGTTATTAATACCAATACGCCCGTGCGAGAGTAAAACTAAACTGTACTCGACTAAAACTCATTTTATTCATGCATTTATTTTATCCTGTGCAAGAAACGTCTTTTATATCAACTGCTCCGGCTTAAATGCCTCTATTATCTATGTGCGACCAAACGGTGAGACGGCATCCCGAGCGCGGTTCCTCTACACAGGAAAGGATTCTAGTAATTGTCTAATGCCTTAGGTGGCGGAAAACTTGGATTCAATTTTGTTCTTTTTTTCTAATTTATTTTTGTAAAAATGTCATTATACTGAAAATTTCACCTCTACTCTGCTTCTCACCCTGACTCTTACAACTGAACCTTTTGCGCGATTTTATTTCTCAAGGTGCGACTGTGTTGTGCCACTTTTTTTTTGATCAGCAATATTTTTTTTAATTTGCCAGTTAGCTGGGAGAAAAGTAAATTAAATGGTAATTACGAGGAAATTCTGAAATACTGTCTTTAAATACTATGCATTAGTAATAAAACCAAATCATACAAAAAAGAGCCAGTGGCACAACCGACCACATCCGAGGGACGGTTGTGACAGCGATTGGGGTCAGTAGCGATAGGCATAAAAATAGATTGAAAACAATAAGTATAAACACCAAAATGGTTTATAACGATTTTTATTGTTGCTAATAACAACAATAATTAACACAACACAAAATAAACATTTAAACAAAGCTTTATGAATGAAATACAACAAAACATTTTTTAAACAAATATAACAACAATTCTTAGTGAAATTTTTATTACAGATTAGTTACTTTTTACAACAGATCATGTCAACGTAGGACGCCGACTGAAAGCAATAATGGTAGCTTCTTCGAACAAACATACATCATCTTTCTCCTTTTGAACCTTATCTCAAAAACATAATAGCCTAGCTCTCTTTCCTATTGCTACTGTGCAAAAACCGAATTTTAAGACTACAAAAAAACGTTTATCAAATATGTATAGTCTATATAATTTGTGATCCTATCATGATTTTAATTTTACAAAAATTTAGAGTAAGAATCGAATGATTTTTTTTTGACACCTATGACATTATTCCAAGAACCGCCTATACACCTTACAAAAATGTGTGATGAAACAGAAAGTAATGTTAAGATAAATAATAGAAAAATCTTGTTTAAACATTCATAGAACATTATTAGTGTAGGCAGAAGCACGTTTTAGAATATAACAAGAATAAGAAAAATATGCATAGATGTCTGTTGAAGACCTGAAAATTTTTATTAGTCATCTTTCTATAGGAATTTTATTGTTCATGAAGTCTCGGAAAATTTATACATATATATATATATATATATATATATATATATATATATATATATATATATATATATATATATATATATATTAGGATGGTCCTTAATATGGACATTTTCGAATTTCCCTGCTCTCAAGGGCTCAATTTTAGATAGTGCGTAATTCAATCAAACTTCGTATGAAAATAGCAATTAAAAAAAATAATTTTTAAGTATAACTTAGTGACAAATTTTGAATAAAACTCATTCATTTGTTTGCTAAATTATATCTAAAAACATTTTTAAAATTTTTGAAAAAAATTTCATGCTATTTCCATACAACACTTTGATTGAATTGCGCACTATCTATAAAATAATATTAAAAGCTAAAACTTTGAGAGAATTGTTTTTTTATTGATTTGGAACAATTTGAGCCCTTGGGAGCAAGGAAATTCGATAAGTTTTGGATATATTAAAGTAGTGGTCGATAACACTAGAATTTTTTTTATTTTTGAATAGCCGTACTAAACTTTTTAAGAAATTTTATATTTGATAAATACATACATCAATTTAGTCGTATCATAAACTATATGTATTCTCTTTAAATACTGATGCTATTTAATAATTGTAGTAATAAATCCGAATAATCCCCCTATGTAAGTAGTTAAATACAAAATAAATTTATTTTGAATATGAACTAATTTACTAAAGCAACTAGCCATACATCAATCAGTTGTCAAGTAATTACAGACAAAAAATTCATGCAAAATCGAGCCAAATAATATGTTTGACTAATTATAATTTGTAAAAATGTTATTGCAATGGATTTGTTCAATAAGTGAGAAAACAATTCTTTATCAAACGTTCTTTATCATGTTCACCTAAAAATAGCACAATTAATTTTTTTAATAAAATAAAATTTTAGTAACAATTTATATCTTGATTAAATATAATTTGGAAAAGCTTCTTTGTAGTGCTTTAGTATTACTCTATAATTTTTTTTAATTACTGTTCGTTAACAAAATTGTATTGTTCTAAAATACGATATTTTTAGTATTTCCTCAAGCAAATCTGTAAAATGCCATTGTTGTGAAAATACAAATGATTCGAACCCTTTAACTGTTCTGATACTATTTTGAATTCTTCTGACTGTGTTGGCTAAGAAAACAACACGAGCAAACTATTCTGAAATGCGTTAATCACAGAGGCAATAGTATAATATTGCATTCCGAAACCCAAATTATTTATTATCGTGTTCAACTCTATCCAACGAAGCATTCTTAGCTAGTATTTAAATAGACATAATAATACTGTTAATTAATAATATAATTAACTTTATAAATAAAATATGTGATATGAATAAAATCTATTTTAACCAAGGAAGTAAGAATAATCATGCCAAATTTATGGTGTTTTATTATTAGTAGATCAAATCCCTATCGGAAGCGATTTCTGTATTTTAAACATTGCTCAGTTGGCTAAGGCACATTTCTTTCAACTGATTTCAAGAGTTCTCAATTTGAATACTTATGCCGATGTAGCATTCAAATTAAACAACTCTTTAAGCATGAGTTATACCACCTAACAGTCCATTACGTTGTCAGCTTTTGCAAACCCTCAAAAAGAATTACTGTGACACAGATGCTTCAAAAATACTACTCGGAGAGGCCGTGTACGAAAATACATTGCCGAAACCTATTAGTTTTAATATCATATTTTTATAAAACAAGCTAGAGGAAAAATTTATGATAAGCTCGGCCGTAAATCATATTACTTTGAAACATATATTCTAAAATTATATTTCTGAGTGTTGTATGAAATGTGAAAACATTTGATAGGCTGTTGCGAAGCGCATAAAGTAAGTCTGTGGAGCGCCCGCCGATACACGTTGATTGTTAAAAATATCTGGACCTGAGAACATATTCCGAGTCTCGGATCAACTCAAATTTTCATCATAATAATACAACAATCGATTATGACTTTAATATCGAATTAGTATTCTGCTTGCGATTTAATCGATGCCGAATTTTATCGGTTCAATTTGTAATAGAAAATAATAACATAATATAAACCGTCATAAAATTTAATAACCTTATTATGGTGTATAACAGCGATTCCTAAAGTGGCTCATATGAATCCCCAGAAGTTAATGACAATTTTCAAGGGGTCAGCAAAAAAATTGCGGAATCCACAAAATGAAAATTGGGGTCCACGGTAGAGAATCACAACATACCATGTTAATATCTATTTGCTTATATTATACTATATATAATAAAAAGTTATGTTCAATATTTATAAATAGACCTAAAAACTATGAAATATTGTATATTTTTATAAAATTTTATAAAAAAAATGATATAGGGTAAATAGAGGGTTCATGGCACAACTCAAGGAGTCCATGCTACATAAAAGTCAGAACACCAGTTAAAAGATAAGATAATCTTAATATATTAATAATCCTAATATATAATATATTAATACTCGATAATTATCCTTAGTTTAATAATAACTGCCCTAGAGCAAGTCCGTAAGCTGAGTTAAACTTCAACTAATTAGGGAGCAATAGTGTTAGAAATTTCCCACTGCCATTTCACACCGCAGTGCCCGAAATGGCTTAATTTTGATTAGAAACATATTTCTGATCTATATTTTCAAGTAAGAATAGACATTGCTGCTGCCCGATGCAGATTGTCCATGAAGACGGGGTTCGAACTTACGAGCTCGTGCGTTTGACTGTTATGTCATAGATATCTTATATGCATATATAATGTATTTTTATAAAAAATAAAGTAATAATGTGGCTATTATTACATGAGACAATTAGTAAATGCAATCATATGTATCAAAATCTATTAATTCACAAAATTTAAAAAAACGGTTAGAGTATGTACACGTTTACCATATTACATTACATTTTATTACTATAGTCAATAGATATAAATTTACAGAATCGATAATAAAATGTATTCCATTCTCAAGTTATTACGAAGCCTGTCCGGCTTGATATGAAATCCAGAAGCCAGAATTCATTTTATAGGTCTATTATTAAGACAGAGTATATAATGTATATGATTATACCCAATCCAAATTATTATGATTGGAGCAACATGCCAGCGACTAAAAACAATATAAGCGAGGACCACGAGATCTGCTTCAGAATTACAAAATTACTGACATTAAAAGAATTATCATTATCCAATATTATACACGGCTATAATTAAAACAAACAACTTGCTTGTAAAACTTTATGAAAATTATATGTGCTTGGTAGCACTCGTAGAAATAGAAGCTAATCACATTGTTAGATTACAAAACCATTTAATGTTCGAAAGCAATTACAGATTAGTTCTAAAGATTAAGACAACAGATATTTTCTTGCTGTCGAACACCTGACACATGTCATGTAGAGAAATCACAATATTTTTTCAGACATAAAACGAGGGGAACAACACACTCTATTCGAGTATCGGTGACCTGCATTCGAGGAGATCACTACATTATGACGGGATTTCTTGCCGAATCATTTCTGGGATACCACAGTGATATCGCGGTTGTGTAATCACGTACAGTATTGTATACAACAAGTGCATTTAATTTATCCCCTTCGATTCTCTCGACTGATAATGTACTACATACTACAATTGCTGATGAACTTAACAAAACATACGGTTCGTATCCGAAATTATATAAATAGACATTTGGTAATGACCGTTATCGCTTGTCAATTTCATGTCATTGCTCCAGTTGCAACAGATTTAGCAAGTAAATCATACACATGCGATATGCAAGTGCAATTGAATCAATAAATAATCATTTTGTGTCACATGTTGGGCGATGTCGTAGCATAATTGGAACAAAAAAACGGGTGATGACGTTTAAAAAAAATGTATCGAGACTGTTGTATGTCAAGTGCTTAGTTTTTACGTATAGCCGGAAAAAGCATTTAAAACAGCATATAACAACATGATCCCAATAGAAATGAAAAAAAACATAGCATTTTCAAGTACTTTTAGGAATTCACACAGCGGTTAATACTCAATATCTAATTTTTTTTCTAGAACTACAACAGAATTACCAATAATAATTTACTGTTTTGAACAAAAAATTTAAACCGGACAAATCCAATTCATAAAAATGCATAAAACGCACGTTTCAGCTATTCAAACATTCATGTAAATGCCATTGTGATATTTTGAATGCGCATAAGTTTTAGTATATTTATTGAGTGGACAATGGCACCAATATTAACAATGTAAAATTTCTGATTTGGACATGCATAAAATTAGAAAACTACGCAACAAACATTAATAATGTATTCACGTCATGTATTATATTCAATGAACATCTAGTTAGCGTTTGCACTAATGGTTATGGTATTGGGATGGCACAAATGATTTGGGATAGTTATTGTCATTTACATTCCATTCTTAACAATTATTTACATGTTTGAACATGACATTATGTGTTTTGTATTCAGTCAAGCTTATAATTATGAAATTTTAAATGTCTTTTTCTTTTGTACCTAATTTTCATTGTATTGACAATTAGTATTGATTGAAGAATTCATTAAATAGCAGGCATGTAACAAAATTAACAATTTTTGTAAAAAATAATGATATATATATATATATATTAGGGTGGTCCTTAAAATGGTCATTTTCGAATTTCCTTGCTCCCAGGGGCTCAAATGGTTCCAAATAGATAAAAAAAAACATTCTCTTAAAGTTTTGTATGGAAATAGCATGGAAAAATTTTCAAAAATTTCAAAAATGTTTTTTAGATGTAGTTTAGCCAACAAATGAATGAATAAATATCATTCATTTGTCGCTAACTTATACCTAAAACATTTTTTTTAAATTTTCAAAATTTGTTCCATGCTCTTTCCATATGAAGTTTGATTGAATTGCGCTCTATCTAAACGTTAACATTCACTAACGCTAAAACTTTCAGAGAATTGTTTTTTATCAATTTGGAACCATTTGAGCCCCTGGGAGCAAGGAAATTCGAAAATGACCATTTTAAGGACCACCCTAATATATATATATATATATATATATATATATATATCATATATAAAGGAATAAAAAACAAATCGCTACAGACAAAATCGATTCTGAATGTCATATGTATGAATTTACATATTTTTTACATATTACCCCATGACATAAATATTTAAAATATTCGTGATAAGATCAGTTGCGCCCATATCCCCTTTGAGGACAATATAACTCGTGCCGCTTTGATGTTTCACCACATAATATATCATTCAAAATGATCTATATGACGAAATGTAATAACATGACAATGATGTTTTGATAAATAAACTGACTAACCTTTGACAGGCTCAGGTGCAATCTTCGACTGTCTACACAGTGTAGGAGAGTTAATTTATAATATTATGTTTAACACATGCATTAACACTGCACTATTCATTCAATATGTAATCACGTTCATTTATTATACTAATTCGACCAATATCACACACGTCAATCTCGCGTAACACGTACACGAAAGTGTTTCTGATTAAAAAAAAACTAATCGGCTTGTAAGTCCGGTAGAGCCGCGCGCTAGGGCGGCTGTCACACAACACGATTACACTCAGTTGAAGAAATTGAACCAGAGATCCGGACAATGTTAAATTAATAATATGATCGATGTTTCATGGTGATCATCATAGTCCGCACACTTTAGGGTGATTATTACATCCTTTGTTTTCATATTCGCCTCATAGCGGTTAAAAATTATTGTCGGCGTATTTAATTCGACACATCACGATTATGTAAAATTTTTGACTTTTTCAAAGCAAACTGTTTGTAAAGTGTCACACGTTAACATGTACGCGAAGCGGTCGTCGGTTGTTGACAATCGCACGCGGCAGTCGTGCGCTACGTTCCGGTAGCCAAAGAAAGCCGGTTGATCTCGCGTACGAGGGCCCTCGGGAGAAAAAAGGCCGTGCCGATCTGTGTGAGAGAGCTGTTGCGTCGCTTCTTGCTTGCGATAGACTGCGGCCGCCGGAGCACAGCGTCTATCCCGAGATCTATTCCGTCTCGTTCTCTGCGAGAGATGGTTCTCTGGGTGCCCCTCTCCGCTCTCCAAATCGACGTAGATCGCTGTGAGTCCGCACGCGTGCTTTTTTCGAAGCGCGCGCTACGAGGACACGCCTATGTCGACGCCCATGCGAGTGCTGCGTGGAGACGGCGGCGAGGCGTCGCGACGCGCTGCGCATCTTGACACCGCACCGCAGAGGCTGCCGATAGTGGTCTCGCTCGGCCGCATACTACATACAACACGCAAACCGCGGACGAGAATCGCACGATTGTTCTGACTCACTATGTGCGAGACTAAATTCGCGATAAAAATCTTTAGTATGGGACCTTTTATGTAATAGAGTGTGCAAAAAGGTAGAAAACCGTAATCGAACATTTTGTATCGCAGAAATAGGAAGATAACATCAGAATGTAATTTTTATACAAAAAATCGATAAAGAACGAGAACAAATAAAATATCATAAATATATAGAGATAATTATGAATAATCAATATTTTCATATCTTAACACCTAATTCCAAAAGTCAAATTCAAAGTGTTACTAACTAGCAATGCCAAATATTGTGACTTCCGTCATATTACAGTAAATATGAAACACAATTTTTATACAATTTTCGAAACTTTTTTCCGGAAGGTGATATTTAGATACTTTTTCAACATGTTTGATCATAATTTAGTAGGGGCTCGCCCGTAGGTAAGTGGTTAAGAGCGACGGGACTTGTTTCAGAGGTCCCGGGTTCGATACCCACTTCGAGCAGCCTGTTGTCAGGCAACAGTGACAACGATTTTCACTTGGAAATATGAATAGCAATATGTTTCCAAGTGAAAATAGCCCTCACCCGGCATTGTTGCACCATACTTGCCCTATTACAGAGATTGTAATAAAAATTTATCATATAGAGATGTGACAATTGTTTCGGTTGCCATCTGTAATAAAACAAACGTAGTTTGTAAGATATTAATCACAACAGCTCATAGAACCCATTAGTTCTAATCGCTGTTCAAATAAAATTAAAACAAAAAAAAATTTAGTAGTCAATACAATTAGGTTCAATAATTTAAAAAAACATTGCATGAGAAAAATATTTTAGCTAATATGTTGATACACATGGTATAGGGTAGGGCGGGACACAAAGGTCCAATTTAACTTTGAGCAAATTGGATTTTTAAATTGGGAAAACCATACCAATTATATCATGATAAACAACACATATCAAACAAACAACTATTTGACTATGTTCAGTTCTATCTCCCAGCTAATTTATCATTGCAAAAATGTGTTTTTTGCTGTTTTTCAAAAATTTGTAATATGGGGTAAAGAAGACCAACTTCTTTACCCCATAGGCGGATTTTACAAAATAATAGCTAAATTAATCAATCAATGCAAAATTAAAATTTCATGGGTACATTTTTCACAGAAATAATACTTTATATACCTTGATCTGGTATTTTGTCAGAAATAATCATCACCACAGTTGAAATAACTATTCATTTAATTTATTTCTTGTAAAATTGTTTTTTTTTTCAACTTAATTTGTTTATTTCATTTACACCTTTGCCAGGGTAAAGGTTCAGTTTATCCTTTTTACCGTGGATGGGGGTAAGCTTTTATAGAGGTGATATAAAAAAGTATTGTGATTAATTTAAAATTAATACGATCGTATAAAGCAATCAAATAATGTATACTTAAAAATTATATTAAGGTCTTGTAAACTAGCAACAGTGCCCACGACCAAAACAAATAAAGAAAGAAAATAGTTTTGGTATGGATTTTTAATTATTGCCGTTTTTCTCCCGAAAGCAAGGTCGTAAGAATCTACTTTCAAACATTGTTAACAATATCTTAATGGCTTTTGAAATATCGGTCTTAATTTAAACTTTTGGTTTAAAATTTTAATTTGTTTTAAAGTTATTTGTTTGGTGTGTTTTAGATGGTATACTTGATAATTTAGTATTATCATATTGTTGTAGATACTTACTTTTGTATTGTACTATTAGCTGAATAAGGAAACACATTTGGTTCTCAAAGCTGTACAATTTTAAATAAATTTATATTTTATTTTAGGGCATTGGCTGTTAATCAAATGATGTACGAAGTTTTTATAGCATTCCTTAACATAAATTTTGCGTTTTAATAATACTTTGTCAGAGACTAATAAAAAGAAAACTGATATATTGCCAAAGAGGAGTTGGTCAAAGCTCAATACAGTTTACAGAAAACATTTTTTAATACTCTACAGTCTGATGGCATCTCTGAAAAATGTAATTCTCAAAGTTCTAAACAAGTTGAAATATCAATGGTGGACCTTTTTATCCGCAATTATTTAAACCCTGCTCTACCCTATTCTATCATCTTGCAACAAAAAAATCAAATTTAACTATGATTTATGTTGAAAACATTCTCTATATCGCTTAAAACACGATCATGACAAAATAGAGTTTTCTTTGAATCATTGCATTTGTAAAGTCAAACAATTCTGGCGATTGCATATTAACAGGTGACTGAGTTTTTAATAGGCCTCCGGATCGTCGGTTTGAGAGCGCGTGCCGCGACAGACGAAGTCGCGCGTGCCGCGACAGACGAAGTCGCGCGTGCCCGCGTGCCGTCACCACGATCTCTCACATTACGTTGCCGTGTATCAACACAATCGCATGCGGAGCCGTCATCATCCGTGCGCTACGCAACTCGCACGCCGCCGCTTATATTATGCTAATTTGTGATACCTACACGTACGGCCGGGAATGTGCCAACAAAAGCTTACAAATTGGCTACATCAAACGTCGCAATTAGTTAGTTTCCGTGCGCCGGGGTCTGCGATGGCGCGAAGGATAAGGTGACCTTTGTGTTTGATACCTCAGCACGTCTCAGGAGACAATGGCCTTAGTTCCGTCATTTGTCTTTATTAGCGATAATTGATGGCAACGAAATTTGATATAGGGTAGAGAAGGACTTAAAAGCCCGCGAGTTAAAAAATCCGCCACCGAATTTATTAATAACAATATTTGAAAGTAGAGGGGAAAAGATGTGTAAGCAATCACATTGATTGTAGCGGTGGCGTTATCGGGAGATAAACGGCAATGTTTGAAAAACCATAACAAAAGTATTTTTATATAACCTCTGTAAAAGCTTTCACCTGGGTGGGATAAAAGGATCAACCGAACATTTACCTTGGCAAAGATATAAAAATAACTAGCTGTAAGTGGAATTCTGTCTTGAGGCAATTATGGCATCGTGCCTTAAGGCAAATTGCTGGAACTTCCCGTACCGTAACGAAATGTGAAATCGAGGAATACTGAATGTTTTCAAATAGATTATTATAAATATTGAAACATTGTCTAATATTTATAAGAATTATATAAACTGAATTACAGAGTTGAAATTATTTGTAAAGTATATTAGAACTATAGTCAGAATTAAAAATAAAATCTGAAATATTTTCGATATACAAAAAACTAAAAATGGAACAAAATTTTTTTTTCCAAAATCAATTATTTTGTTAGCACAAGCTGAAAGTTTTTTGAATCATTTAAATTAGACGCTTAGTTCTCTCAAAAACTACTATTTTTTGCGCATTTAGCTCTGTATCTTCGAAATGGCTGGGCCTGCCATAGCCAAAAACTAATAATCACTTCTCCCAATCATTACTAATTGAATGTTTTTTAGAGCATTCAAATCGGATGCTCCGTTCACTCAAAAACTCGATTTCTATTTTCTGCACTCTTTGCTCGGTATCTCCGTAACGGCTGGACCTGCCTTTGCCAAAAACTAATCAGCCCATCTCCCTATCAATAGGAATCGAATGTTTTTTGAACCATTCAAATCGGTTGATCCGTGCGCCCGAAAACGTGACGTAAATTTGTATCCATACATACATACACACACACATCCATTTTTTCTGAGGTATGCCAAAATGTTCAGAAACCTTCAAAACGTCGAGAAATGTAAAAATTTTCAATTTCGATTTTCGGCCCATTACAATAACTTACCAGCAAGAAATAAATTAAATAAATAGTTTTTACAACCCTAATGATGAATATTTCTGACGAAATACGAGATCACAAGATTATATTTTGCAATGGTTGAATAACACAGCTATTATTTTGTAAAATCAGTTCAAAACTTAAATAAGACAATGAACTTGTTTACCCCCTGGCCGTCCCAATTTACCCCGCCTATGGAGTAAGAAAAACAGTTAACTAGTTTTTGAAAAACCGCAAAAAACACATTTCTACAATAATGAATTAGCTGGAACTTTTACTGAACATAGTCAGATAGTTCCTAATTTGATATGTGTTATTTGTTGATATAGTAATCGGTTTGGTTTCCACAATATAATTGCTCAAAGTCAAATTGGACTTTTGTGCCCCGCCTTACCCTATATTATCTTAAAACAAATCTCAAAAGAAGCAAATTAATTTATTTACATCACGTAATAAAAATACCAGTTGCAATGCACGATTTCTCCTCGGCGGAACTAACAATTTCTCACTTACAAATGCCTTTATTTACATTTCTAATATCTTGCACGGAAATTGCGTGATTACGATCAAGAAACAAATAAATTAGCAAGCTGTGCATTTACCTACATGTAAGTCTCATATAATTATAGCTGTGGTTGTGAAATTATTTAAATTAAATAAATAGCCCATAATTATAAATAATTACACTGCATTATTACCATTCAAATAATATACAAACATTTGTATAATTAATAGAAAATGGGTTTGGATAATGAATAATTACATTGTCCTATAAGCTGTTAGTTGTAAGACTTAACATATTGTTATTCATGATAGGCAACCCTCTTATGTGCGGCGATTATATCAGCTCAGAGGTCTAATAGTTATAAGTGAATGCTGAAGCTATGCCCGTTGTATGTTGAAATTTTATACAGCAAAAATTAAATAAAAATTTGTTTTCTTTAAATTTTGAAATTTTTTGAAAATTTTGAATTTTTTTCAAAGCACTGGTGCTGCATGACTGTTTTAGAAAAGAACATTAATACGGATGCCATAGAAATGTAAACAAAATGTATATTTATTATGAAAATCCCTATAAAATGTCCGATAATTTTATGTACATATGTCCAATAATCATTTTTGACGGCCAAATGGCATTTTTTTTTACTTTTTTCACTAGATCCCCAAATCCGATAGACCTGCCTTTCCAAAAATTTTATCGTTTCTTCATTTCATCAATACAAGTAACATGTTTGTTAAATTATTCAAATCGGATCAAAACTTGAATACCACTTTTGGCACTTTTTGCCCATATCTTGGAAACAGCTGGATCTGCCTTAGCGCAAACTAGACAGCATGTCTCCTTATCAATAGGAATTAAATAATTATTGAATCATTCAAATCGGTTGAACCGATGGTGTTCCCAAAAATCGTCGAGAAAAAATTGTATCCGCATTACTATAATCATCCTCATCATAATAATATGAGATGTTAAAAAATACAGTTAGAAAAACAAAATATTTTGCAATATTCCTATATACCTATAATAACATGTCTATATAAAACCTCTCTTGGTTATAATAATTAAAAAAACTAGTGGGGCGCATGGCATCTAGCCTTAAGGCAAATTGCTCGAACTTTCCGTACCAAATATTATTATTTTTTTAAAAACGATTAACATTTTTGAAAATATTTTACTTCGAAAAAATTAGATTTTTGAGAAACTAGGAATTTGACAAAAAAATACTTTTGAAAAAAAAATTTTTTTTTTTTTTTAAAAAATGTTTTCTTTATTTTGACATATTTAGGAAATTCTGAACTTTTTTTCAAAGCAATCGTACTGCTTTAACTGCATAGAGAAATGTTAGCGTCGCCGTCTAACGAATAAACATTGGTACGGAACCCATAGGAATGCAAACAAAATTTATACTTATTGTTAAAATCTCTATAATATATCTGATAATTTGATGTGCATATGTCTAATGATCATTTTTGACCGCCAAATGGCATTTTTTTTACTTTTTTTATTAGATCTCCGAAACCGCTAGACCAGCCTTTATATAAATTTGATCAGTTCTTTATCTTGTCAATACAAGTAAAATGCTTTTTGAATTATTAAAATCTCTTAAAAACTGAGTTACCGTTTTTGGCACTTTTTGCCCCGTATCTTCGGAACGGCTAGACCTGCATTTGCCAAAAACTAATCAGCACGTCTCCTTATCAAAATGAATCGAACGTTTTTTTAATTATTTAATTCGGTTGATCGGTGTTCCCGAAATCGTCGACGAAATTTGTATCCGAACACACACACACGCGCACACACACACACATACATCCATTTTTTCTAAGGTATGCCAAAATGTTCAGAAACCTTTGAAACGTAAAGTTATATAAAAATTTTCATTTTCGATTTTTTGCGATTACTACTTCGCTACGGGAAGTTAATAAGATAAATAAAAAATGCGCTATATGCATGGTTTACATAAGAGACGTCATGAAGTGTAAAACATATGCTATTGTAATAAATAGTGCAAGCACCCGCTACAGTAATAGAACGTAGGAAATAATGATTAAAATATATTGCATATATATATATATATATATATATATATATATATATATATATAAATATATATGTAAGTGTTTGCATATACAAAAATAAAATCGTCGTATTGGTATATCTGGTTTTAGAGCGCGCTTCTATGCGAATAAAGCCACTGGCATATCGATGCACACCTACGCGATTATGTAACAACAGACCAATGGTGAGTAGAAGCGATTGTTTTAAACGCGCATGTTTTCACGGGGGGCCCGCCCATATTGTTGCCTGTGATAATAGCATTGTAGTGCGCTGCGCTACGTCCGGGCGGCCGATCTGCGCGAACGATATAATAGCCCAGGATGAGGACAAGCGAGAGGTTCGCGAGCTACGCCGAACGACGGATTTCATCGGGATCCGTGCATATGCAGCTACGCAGTACCGATTTTCCCACAGATTGAAAATGGACTATATTTATGCACGGCAGCAATCTTGCACTATTGTAATGCTTGTGTGGTGTGATTAAGAATTGCAATGGAAATGAATTTAATTTATTTTATGTTTCTTTAAGAGAATGAAAGCAAGTAGCAAAATTAATTTTGCAACTAATTATTCATTATATATAAATATATACATAAGTATACATAAATATATACATAAATATAAAAACAATTAGTTTTTGCAGATGTTAAACATTTACGACATTACGGAATTAGGTACAATCCATCATGAGGTTGTTGTAGAATGGAAATAGAAAAATATTGATCGATAAATCCATATTACTCACTTTTTGTCGAAAGCACTTATAAAAAGAATTATTGAAGAGTATTTGAAAATATTGGCATCACTTGCATTGAAAAATGATTGTAAATTTTCTAATATTTTAAATAATTCTTCAAATATATGTATTTGCATATATATATATATATATATATATATATATATATATATATATATCCGTGGTGTTGTCGAACGCGTTCCGGCAAAAAAATTAAAAAAGCACTACATACAAAAAATGATTTGACAAGTGAGTTTTATAATTTTTATTTTAACTAATTTTTATTAAACGTTTTTATTATTGTAATAAACATACATATATATGCACAAAATGGGTATTGTAATGACTTTCGTTTATGTCCTTTTTGAACGGAACATTAGAAACCGTTTTTTGAACCAATTTTTTAATTTTAGCGTTTTGGCAAAAAGAATATTAGCACAACACCACTGATATATATATATATATATATATATATATATATATATAAATGGAACGATGCTCAACTTGAGCAGCTCAAGGACTATCTCTCATAAGAATCATCTGCGCAACGTTTATAATATGTAAAAATACTCAATTTTCAAACCGCGTTATATCAAAACCGTGTACAAAAAGACCGTGTAAAAACAGGCTTAGGTGTATATATAATATTATTGAAGCTCAGCACCAACTAGTCCCGGGTTCGATGGTTCGAACCCCGCTTTGTCGAACCCCGATACCAGACAGCATGATGTAAAATTTTCACTTGTGGCTATACATTTCAAAATATAATTTGCAATGAATCGTCTTTCTTAATTTTAAGAGCTATTATAATCGCCACAGGAGAATGGTTAACCGATGGGTTGCCATAAAAATACAATAGGTTAAGTCATACAAATAGACAGCTTGTAGGACAATATAATTCTAAGTAATTGTGTTTGCTGTTGAACAAATACAAAAAAATAAATTATATTATTTACTACGGTATATAAAATTGTAAGACACAAATGACACGTGTATTTTACACGATATAAAATCGTAAGTGGAAGCGCCATTCACTTCTCGTTGAATTCGCAGACAGTTGCTTTATTTACCGCGGCGTTGACATTTTAATTATCCTTGATTGCAAGAAATAAATATAACGTTAAGTAGTTAGTTCTATTCAATGTAACAACATATGTATATATATATATATATATATATATACATATGTTATATATATATATATATATACATATGTTATATATATATATATATATATACCTGGTGCTAAGACCGAATCCATTAACCTAAAAAATATAGATATACTGACACAAACTTTAAATTATTCATAGAGAGAGCACAAAGGTTCAATTTGAGCTTGAGCAATTATATTGTGAAAACCGAACTAATTATATCACAACAAATAATACATATCCATCAAGTATCTGACTATGTTCAATAAATTCCAGCTAATTCATCATTATAATAATGATGTTTTTTGTTATATGTCAAAAATGTGTTACCTTGTGCTTTTTACTTTATAGAAGGGCATATAAGTCCAATGTCTTATTTTTAATTTTAAAGGAATTTTACGAAATAATAGCTGTGTTTTTCAACCAATAAAAAATATAAATCTCTTGGCTATATTTTTTTACAGAGTATATAACCTTGAAATGGTATTTTGTCAAAAAATGCCATGAAATAATCAGCAGAGTTGAAATAACTATTTAATTAACCTATCTCTTGCCAAATTAATTCATTCTTTTTAAATTAATTTACGTTTTCATTCTCTATTTTTTATGGTTTACACTTTTCCCACCCAGTGTATAGTCTTAGTTGGTCCTTTTTGCCCCACCCACATGCAAGTTTTTAAAAAAGTTGTATAAAAAAGCAATTGAAACTATTAAAAAAACTAACAATATATTTTATAAAACAAATAAATAACATGTACTTAAAAATAATATTAATGCACAAGTAACGACCATACTTTTGTTATAGATTTTCAAACAGATATTGGTAGCGGACCTTATACCTTTTTACACGCGGACCTTTAAGCCCCGCTCTATCTTATATACAATTTTGTTATACAACCCCTTTGAAATTTGATTTATTGTCAAAAGTCAGATGAGTCATGTCATATTTATCTCTGTATGTGGTTTGTCGTACTAATTAATACTATGTATTACAACATCAACCTGCAAAAATAAAATATTCTTAGAGTCTGAATGCAGCGGTTGCATATAATCTGTCGTCTGCCTTGAACATCGTATATATGCGTCTGTCGGGAAATTTGAATATTTCATCACCATATAAAGTTTTGTTAAAGTTCTCCTCAGCATAGGATCAAATGGTTTTGCTCATTGCCTAAATGCATCCGACCTCGCATTCAGACTGAATTCTCGGGTCGTCTCGTTCCTAGGCAATTGCATCTCGCTCGAACTAAGAAACGCAGTAATAAAATGTAGAAAAAGGTACAGAGTTTATATCGTATGAATTCGAGTAATTCTATTCATTATTGTAATTATGATAATGGATTTAAATACAATAGTGCAAAAGTAAGTTAAAAAAAAGGGTTACTTTTGGAAATATTTAGTACTAATCATTAGAATACGAAGGTCAGGTAAATTTTATAAAATAATGTACTCATTTCCTTTAGTAATTTATGAACAATAAATTAATTTATAATAATAATATATTGTTTATGAAATGAAAAAGTACAATATTAAATGCCTTATATATTTAGAATATATACTTTTCCATTATGCATTCAAATTATTTTAAATTATTATAACATTGAATATCCCATTCCACTAAAAAATTACAAGACAGTTGTTTACGACTGAATCCGATACAAATCCTTCAGGCGTTTTATAGAAATATGAATTTAAAAATAAAAGTACACATTGGTGGATTACTGCCAGAATATGCAAGTAGCACATTTGCCGATGATTTATATTCATGTTACATTAATAAATTGTAAAAAAATATGTTTTTTGTTGATTAAATTTATAACTACCAAAAAAACTCAAAATTTTGAGAAAGTGATAATTGATAAATCCAATTGTTGGTAGAATCAAGATTGTGTGAGGAATTAATAAAATAATGTTTCTCGCCTGGAGAGTTAATGCACTGTTCTAATATAATCTGTTCTTAATTAGAATAATATTGAAGTTATGAATTTAAAAGTGTTATATTAATATCAAAGGATCTGTAATTTTTCTTATTAATACATTTCATTTAAACATAGTTACACTTATAAACATTTTGAGAAACAAAACAAGTAGTTGTTTCTAAAAAACAAGAATGGGATTTAGAAATTTAAATCAGATCATTCAATTACAGAATAGGTACTATTTTATTACCTATACAAAATACAACTTTATAAATTTAGTGAGTTATAACTTGCGATACAAAAAAAAAATTATGCAAGAAAAAAATATTGTCTAGCCCAAGAGAAGTGATCCTACATGCTTTCATTATTCATATTTTACAGACAAGATATAAGAGCTCATAAAGTGGCGATGACTTTTATAAAGTAAATGGACAAAATTTAATAAAGGGAAGTTGGAATGAAGAATCTTATCTCATATTACTAAGAATTGTATAAACTGTATTGCAAAGTTAAAAATTATTTCAAATATATATAATCCGAATTATTTACTATATTTAAAAAAATATTCTTTTAGGAAAAAAATTAAATAATACCAAAATTGTTTTCGTCAGAAATAATCGTTTCGTCAATACAAGCAAAAGGTTTTTTGAATCATTTCAATCGGATGCTTCGTTCGCTCAAAAACTAAAATTATTTGCACATTCAGCTCCTTATTTCCAAAACGGCTGGACCTGACTTCGCGAGAAACTAATCACCACTTTTCCTCCTATATACATATACTCCTCATTAGTAGAAACCAAATGTTTTTTGAATATTACACATCTGTTGATTCGTTCGCCCAAAAACCTGATGGAAAAAGTGAATCCACACAAAACATACCTACACACACACATACATTTTTTCTAAGGTATGCCAAAATGTTCATAAACCTTCGAAATGTAAAGATATGCAAAAATTTTCATTTTCATTTTGTGGCGATTACTATAACTGATCTTACGATAATTCAATTGAAAGAAAGTATCATAGCATTCTAGATCCTCCCCCCATTAATCTCCCAGCCTAACCGCCATTTCCGTATGAACAAGAGGCAAGAGGTAAGCGGAGATTTTAGTAGGAAGTATTGAATTTGACATACCAAGACAAAAGACCTAGCCTAAATGCCTAAATGCACTTTTGTCGTTATACAAAAAAATTCATATGTATGAATTTAAAATAAACTTTACAAGTAAATTAAAATTAAACATTTATACAGATTAAAATAAAACTACGAAAATAATATAAATTTTACCACAATAAGTATTTATAAATCAAAATTGAAAAGAATATTTGTAAAGATTAAATTAAAATCGGAAGATTTATTAATGCAATAGATTAATTAAAAAGTCGTAATATAATAATCTATTTAAAGCAAATTATCATCGACGGTCGTACGTAATTGCTAAAACGTTTTCGAATCGTTCGGCCGCTGCTACGGCAAGAGTCGCGCGCCGGTCGGAGTAGTAGCCACTTCAATGAACTAAGTCCGTAACATTATTAGCATCCTGCATTATGATTCCTGCATTATGAATGAGGTGAAGTCTGTCAGCGCAGCGAGGCCAGAGAGCGCGGAGATCTCTATCAGAATCGAATTTCGCTATGAGAAAATCTGACAAATGCTCAGGGGGTGGAATCCGCCCTCTCCAGTCGCCCATCAAAATCGTCATCAAAAGCGACGATACTACACACCGCATTAATCTAATAGAGACCGAGTCAGGGGTGGGATGATAGAAGGACTCACTCTCCTTCCACCGATTTGAGCAGATTGAGTTGCACAAAGATAATTGAGTTAAATGTGATTAAGACACAGCAGTATTTCGTGTTTCTTCTCTTCTCTTCATTATTATTTGGACGCAAGATAAACTGTATACACAGGATTTGTTTACAATACAAAGAGACGCGAGCGATCATCAAAGGCGACTTGTAATTTCACTGACAACGGGATTTATTCAAATCCCGACGAAGGCGGAGACAAGAATCGGCACGGAAAATGATAAATGAAAATACTTAGATTTATTCGCGTGATATTTATGAAATTTACAGTGGACAAAGTTAAACCAGGACAAAGAAAAAGAAACGCATTTATTAAAAAGCTATAAAAACTCATGGGCCGATTCTGCTGTAAAATAGATCTTGGGAATGCAATACCGATAAAGAATTTAATACCGGTATTTCTGTACTTTTGCTTAACCCGTAATACCGGTAAAGTACAATTCAAAAAAATGAAAATAAAATTGAAAGTTACTTGTACAAATATTAAAAAAATAATATATAAATAAAAGTCTATAACAAACATATTTAGTAATTATTATTGCTGATATATGCAGTAAGTTTACATATAAATTTTCAATTGGTAAAGCTTTATTTTAATATTTCGAATATGATATCACTTTAAAAACCAATGCGTTTTTACATAAGAAGAAATAAACATCATTATCTATCAATCCGATTCTACTTATTGTAATACGATATGAAGCCCTTTGGAAAGCAATAAATATTCAGTTTAATGACGAGTCGAGTTAATATGTTGACACTTATTTATATAATAGCGATTATGAGATTATTAATTAGTGTAACATGCATAAACTATCGCTTATGTTTTAATACCGGTTTTTCGGTATACCGGTTCACCGAATACCGAATACCGAATAGTATTGCCTAAATAGACCAATGTTATGGCTATGTTACGTACCGTCTTTTATATAAAGTTGTACTAAAAACTATCAATTCTGTGTGGTTGCTAAACTAGAAAATGTACAACCGTCAAAACATTAATCATAATTGCATCTTGGTGATGTGTCATAATAGCATATGAGCGAAATTACATATATATAACATGGCGTTTTGACAGATTTTAGTACCATTTTATATGCAAAAAGCTAAGTAAGATAACCTTGCCATAACAAATAAAAAACCATAAATTGGTCTATTTTAGGGCAGAATTGGCCGCTCAATTTCATTGGAAAATTTAAGATTGGATAGTTTAAAATTTTTAATGTAAAAATAACTAGTTAATTCTTAATGTAGAAGTATGTGGTAACACATGCTGAATTGATGGTTTACCCACTGCAACGCATGCCACATATAAATCTTCCTAGGACATTACAAGTGCCCCAAATTAAATAAAAAGTGTTAAGATTGTACACCCCCTCATAAAAATAAATTGTTTGTTTAAAATATACCATTCAAGGTTTTTCATAAACTTAGAAAAATCTGACTCATTATAATAAAATTATTTGTGATTTTGTGCGCAATAATATCAAAATCTGTACGTCGCACGTCGCACGTCGCCTAGGTCACCAACCCCACTCCCTGTAACTTTTCCGTCATATGATGAAAACATATTCGAATCAAATTCGATATTTATTAAAATGATTGAAGCACTCAAAAGCTCTCGGGCCGGTTCAGACCCTCCGTGCATAACGCAGGATAATTAAACTGACTATAATCGTAGGGTCATTAAATAGGGAATAACTGAACACCCATGAATATTATATGCTGAATATTATATGCTACCGGGTTAACTTTGTCGTTCCTCCTTTGCTGTCGATTTAAGACTTAATAATTGAGTTCCGCAAACAAGCATCCGTGGAAAGAGCAAGTTCAGATTGTAACTTGCCGGGTTAAGCTAATTCATTACAACGGAATATTCGGTACTCCGACTTTGGTCGGTTAAAAATGAAGCAAGTGGTATATATATAGGGTAGAGCGGAGCTTGAAGGTCCGCGGGTTAAAAGATCCACCACTGATATTTCAAAAATAAGTGAAGTTAAGAATTTTTCAACAACAATATTTGAAAGTAGAGGGAAAGAGATGTATAATCAGCCATCATCCTGACTCTTACGACGTCGATATCGGGAGATGAAAGACAATGCTTGAAAATCCGTAACCAAATTATTTTCTTCCGTTGTTAGTTTTTTTGGCTGTGAGCATTGTTATTTAGTTTACGTGACCTTAATATAACTTTTAAGTCTACGTTATTTAAATAATTTATTGTTATATTTAGGTTAGATTCAACAATGTTTTTTATATAATCTCTATAAAAGCTTACACATGGCTGGGGTAAAAACAACCAACTGAAACTTTACCCTGTCGAAGGTGGGAACAATAAAAAATAGTAAATAAAAACGTAAATTAAGTCAAAAAAGCAACTTCATAAGAAATAAATTAGATAAATAATTATTCCAACTCTGCTAATGACTATGTCTGACAAAATACCATATCAAGGTTATACACGGTGTTATCTCTGTAAAAAATGTACTCATTGAATTTACATTTTGCATTGATTGAATCATGCAGCTATTATTTTGTCAAACTCCTTTAAAATTAAAAATAAGACATTGGAATGTTTGCTCCCTGGCCATCACATTTTACCACGCCTATGGAGTAAAAAAGACCAGATAACAAATTTTTAAAAAAGCAGCAAAAAACAATTGTCTACAATCATGAATTAGCTGGAAGTTTTACTGAACATAGTCAGATAGTTGGATATTTGATATGTGTTATTTGTTGTGATTGGTTTGGTTTTTACAGTGTAATTGCTCAAACTGAAATTGGACCTTTGTACCCTGCCTAACACTGTTAATAATACGAGAATATTGAAATTGCTTTATATACATTTCTGCACAATGCACTTGATTATGTACTTGATTTCCAGAATGCACCTGCTTACAATATATTTTGTTAAAATTATAAATACGTGGATTGAAAATCATAAACTTATATTTTATGTAATAAATGTCAAATTTATACTCTGTAAGGTCATGATATTACACCAGTTTCCACAAAACGATTAAATCTGATAAAAATTAAATCCATTCTAACGCTGGCCGACGCCCTCACTATAAATAAATGTAATGTTTGTTTAGTAGGTTAGTCCAGCGAATTTCCATATTAACGTAATTAAATTAAATTTATTTACAAATACGTAAATAATTTTTTTTTGCATATTTATTTGCTATAAAATTGTTCTATTCAGGGCGATTAAATTGCGACTGGGATATGAATTCGTGATAATTATGCATTGCGCATAACTATTGCAAAATATTGTTACTAGACATTTGTCACCTGGCAAATGGAGATTTAACTTTCATAAATACGTTGATATTAGTTGAATCATTTTCGCAAAACTAAGAAACCTAGAACGTAATGTTGTTGACGAATGAATGGAATGACGTAAGTAGTTTAATATGTAGTATGCAAAATTATTACGATTCATGTGATTAATCGAAAAGATTAAATTATCTTTAATTGTTCAATTTTTACACAACCTATATTAGTCATAAAAAAGCATATTCTTCATTTTCATTTCATTCTTATTAACACGTGAGCCATGCCAGATTCATACGCGATTTGGTAAATAGAAGAAAAAGGTTTCAATATAGAAGCTTTTTCAGGAGTTTGGGCTAACATTTTTTTAATTTTGAATTAAATTATCTAACGAAGTTAATATAACCCATGTAAAAATTTTTTTGATAATTTAAAGAAAAGACTAAATTTCAATTTTCGTAATTCAAGATTTTGCTAGAAAAATAGTAGTGAATATAATGCAGAGTTTTATGATGTAGATTATTTAAAGCAATAAAACTTCAAAATACTGCAAAAATTTTTTTTTTTTTTTTTTTTTTTTTTTTTTTTTTATTTGACTTCGTTATATAACATTTGGTCATATACAAACATAATGAATATACATTAAGGATAAATACATAACATCTTATTACTAAATTAAATTATATAACTAATTTAGATTTTACAATAAATTCATATAATATTTTATAATTTCTTTCATTTCTTATTATGCAAATCCATGCAATTGGTTTTATTATACTTTTGTCGTCATAATATTTGTCCAGCATTTCTTCTCGTTGTTTTATATACCTGCTACATTTCATAATAATATGTTCTATATTTCCGTCTTCTTCTCCACATTCACAGATAGCTGAAGACCTAATACCAATTTTATATAAGTGACTTGGAAAATTGCCATGGTTTAATCTGATTCTACTTAACGTAGTTACAAATTTTCTATCTTCATTTTTAAGACTTTTAAACCAAGTTTTTTTTCTAATTTTATTCTCTATAGTCTTATATGTTTTTCCCTTTACCGTGTCATCCCAAATTTTTTGCCATTCCTCTTCCACATTTCTTTTACTTATGTTTTCGACATCACTTTTCAGCATAATGTCCATTTTTTCTCCTTGTTTCGTTGCTATTTTTGCTAATTTATCCACCTTTTCATTTCCCTCTATTCCATTATGTCCTCTGATCCACGTAATTTTTATCTCATTTCCTATCAATTTTATATTTTCTAACTCGCTTCGAATTTCTGTATAAATTGCTTCCTCAAAAAGATTTTTTTTGTTTATGCTTATTAATTTTTCTACACAACTTTTACAATCGGTATATACAATTGCTCTTCTTATGTTCAAGTTTTTAATATATTTTACCGCTTCTCCTATAGCTACTAATTCCGCAGTATATACTGAAACAAAATCTGGTAGTTTTATCAATTTTTGAAATTCTTTTATTCTCATGGATCATGGCACACCCCTACTTCATTATTTACTTTAGAGCCATCTGTGTAGATTTCCTCATATCCTCTACTGTTTATAATATTTGTCTCTTCATTATTAATATTGACAAAAAATTGTTTACCTTCATCAAACCATAATTTTTTAAGATTAACGTTGTTTTCATATATCTTATAGACATTAGTTTTCTTCATGAAATTCAAACTGTCTACCATAATATTTTGCTTATTATCCCAAAATTTATTATTCTCCATTAATTTTTCCAATTCTTCTAATCCACTAATAATATTTGGCTCTCTTCTTAATATCTTCTTATAAATATATTTATGGATTAAATATTTCCATCTTAGTTTTAGAGGTAATTCTCCACTTTCAACTAACATTGCATTTATTGGCGTGGATTTCATTGCGCCAATACATATTCTGATACATCTATATTGTACTTTATCCAACACCTTTACATGTGGACTACTGTGATAAGCAATGCTACCATAATCTAAAATTGGTCTAATCAAAGTTTTATATAGCTCTAAACTCGTTTGTGGATGAGCACCCCACCATGTTTGTTCACCACTCTTAATAGGTTTATCCTTTTTTCTATTTTCTTTTTAATATCTTGTATACATTCTTTAAATTTCAATTTTTGATCCAACTTGACTCCTAAAAATTTATTACTATTTTTAACCGCTATTGAATGCTCTTCCGTACTAATATGAGTTGGTAAATCATTCAACCTATGTCTTGTGAATACCCCTATCGAGCTTTTCTCATCCGAAAGTTCCAAGCCTTTATCCCTCAACCATCCATGAAGTTTTTTAATATTTTCCTTCATAATATTAAACGCTAGATTTAAATCCCTTTGTTCTACATAAATGAGTATGTCATCGGCATATTGTATAATATTAGTACCTCTTACCCAAATATTATCTATATCTCTTACATATATAGCATACAATAATGGGCTAAGTATACCTCCTTGTGGTAGTCCTTTATTCACTACTCTTTCACCAATTATTTTGTTATCTTTCTTCACTATTATATTCCTTTCATATATATTAAATGTTAAGGCTGACACCAATCGGAATGGTAATCCTATTTTAATTAATTCTTGGAACATTATACTTGGAACGACATTATCATATGCCCCTTTAATATCGCAAAAGAGTGCCACCACATAATTATTTCTTGAAAATGCCAAATTAATATCAACCATTAATTTACATAAATTATCCTTCGTACTCAGCCCTCTTCTGAATCCGTATTGACTTTTAGATAATATTTTATTTTTCTCTACAACCACTCCAATCTTCTTTTTATCATTAAATCTTTGGTTTTAGCAACACACACGATGCTAGTGATATAGGTCTGTAATTATCTGTATTATCTGCATTTCCATTTGTCTTTTTAAAGAGAATTATATTATATTTATTCCAGTCTCTAACTATTTGTGTATCCAACCAGTACTTATTGATTAATCTTAATAGCACTTCCTTACCTATATTTGGTAATTCAGATAACATAACGTAATGAATATTATCTATTCCTGGTGCAGTGTCTTTTCTCCTATTCATTGCGACGTCCATCTCCCATATATTAAACGGTTTCATGACTTCTTTGATATAGTTTTTATCTTTCAAGTATTGCAATCTCATACAACTATCCTTTACTCCCATTGGGGCTATTTTATTCAATAACATATCTATCCAATTGTTGTCGCATCTTTTATTTTCTTTTTCAGTATCTTCTCCAATATTTTTCAATCTTTTAATCATACTATATATTTGCTTGGTTGTGTGTGTTGGGTTCAGAGTTTTAATGTAGTTATCCCAGCTTTCTTTTTTCTTTTGCTTTAACTTTGCTCTTACCTCATTTTTAACAAGATTACATTGTAAATAGTTTTCTAAGTTCATATTTTTCCTATATTTTTTTTCTGCTTCTCTCCTTTTTTTAATTAAGGTGTTACATTCTTCATCCCACCAAATTTGTTTTATTATCCTTTTTTTTTCCTATTCCTTCAGTTTTTGGGATACTTTTCATTGCTGCTTCATTAACAATATCCACAAAAGTGTCATAATTTATTTCTTTTTTTGAAATCTTAATTGTTTCAATTTTCTCTTCAATTTCTTTTCTATATTGCTCCCAATTAGCCTTACTACACCTCCATTTTCTATTAGATGTAGTTTCATCAAAGATCTTTTTTCATTTAATTCCATTATTATTGGATAATGATCTGAGCCTAGATCATCATTATACATATCCCATACTATTTTATGTGCTATGTCTGAAGAGCAGATAGTAATATCAACTATTGATTTACATATTCTATTACTAATTACTTTATTATTATCGTTTAATATAAAAAGTTGGTTCTCCTCTATCGCTTCCAGTAGTCTACGTCCTTTTGTATCTTCATAGTCACAACCCCAAGCTTGACTATGGACATTAAAATCTCCTCCAATTATACAGGGTTTTTTAATTCCATTCAGTAACCTATTCCATTGCCCTTCTGAAATATTAGCCTTTGGTGAAACATAATGATACACATACTATTTTCTTACTTCCTAATAATATTTCTGCAGCACACATTTGACACAAATCCATATTAATGTATTCCCTATTAATTTTATATTCTTTAAACTTCATATTTTTATTAATCAATATAGCAGTTCCTCCTTTTCCATCTAATCTGTCTTCTCTAATTATAATAAAATTTTTAAACTTGTATTCCTGAGTTATTTTAAACCAAGTCTCAGATATCAAAATAACATCAATGTTTTCTTCATAAATAAAATTCTTCTAAACTTTCTCTATTTGACGGTAAAGATCTTGCATTCCATTGCATAATTTTAATATTTTTATTTTTAAATTTTTTCATATTTAAAATATTAGTTTTATTTTTTCCATAATAACTCTACTTGCCATAATTGTTTTTTTGTTGAATTTATTATATTTTAAACTATTATTCCGTACCTGTATCTTCAATAACATTGCCTATTTTATTAGTTTCCATCACTGCTTTTTTCAGTACACAATGATTCTATTTCTTCTTCCAGGGCTGTCCATATATTCTGTGTGTTTATCTCTGTTTTAAAACTTAATCTTAGCCTTATTTTGTTAAAATTTCTTTGAATTGTTGCTTCATCTTCTTTTTTTTTCTTTTTCATCTTCATTTTTTTTATTGGGTTATTTTCTTCACTATTGTATTTCGTTACTTCCTTTCTCCTTTCCTTGTATTCTTCTGCATTTATTCTTTTTTTGTCTCCTTCAATTCTTATGTCGTGTGCTTAGGTTTTCTAATTTTCAATATATTTTCTTCATTAATTTCTACTTCTTTTTCTTTAATATGATTTAACATTTCAAACTTGTTATTATTAAATCTGTTTAATTGATTATCTGATTGTTTATTAATGAAGGAAATACATTTTGATAATCTCTGTTATAAAATTTGGTCTGTACTATATCTGCATATGTTCTCTTACGCAATATTTGCTTAGCTTCACTTATAGAAATATTCTGATATGCTTTCAACTCCTTTAATTTTTATTATATAAATACGTTTGACAATTTCTATCATTCGCTTGATGATTATTTCGGCATCA
>NW_020538040.1:159411024-159441973 GCF_003426905.1 Ctenocephalides felis
ATTTGGCTATTATTTACAAATTTTTGTAAATGTAAAAAAAGAGCTGATTTTTTTTAAAAATCCTAATAAAAATATACCAATTTCTGTCAAATCCTATCAAACTTAACATTTATGTTTCGCGTTTTATAAAAGATAATGTATCTTTTGCTATATAAAAATTATCGATTTCACAGATAATCCAAATTTACAAATTCAAATAAAATTACTTTTAAAAGTTATAAAACAATTCACAACACAATTCTCTATTAATAAAATAGTTATAAGAAAATAAATAAAATTAAATAAGTGAAGTGAAAGAAGTCAAAAATCGTTAAATAAAAATTGATTTTTTGTGCAGTATTGCAAAAACATTATGTTAACAGTATTTAGGCATTGCAAAAACATTAAATAAAAATCTGTTATCTGAACTATTTCAACATGAACAAAAAAAATGTAAAAAATACCAATAAATATCGTATATAATGTTTTAATTCTTTTTTTATTTTAACAATACACGATTTCGATATTGTTTGATGTTTGCGACTATACTGACAAAATTATAATTATTTAAAAGTTTAATATAAAACTTTTTAATATAATCAATTATTATAAAAATAAGACCATTAGCTCTAGTATAATACTATATATACAATGGGGTCCACGGTAAATAAAAAAAACACTTTGAACCGGGTGAAAATGATTGAAAAAAGGAAGGTAACACAATGTATGACAAGAGTAAAAGCCCTACAAAAATCCGGTGAATAAGTTCGAAATTGATCGTTATTCGAGAGAAAAAATAGAGAACAGTATGAAATGTATGCTATATACTTATATTTTAGCAAATAGATTTTTTTTGGCACAAAAATGGCAAATTGGCAAGGAAGTTAAAAGCTGTTTGGTTTGTATGTTTGCCTTACAAGGAAACCCTCAGGTTTACTCTTCTGGGATTTTGATGAAATTTTGCATGATGATGAAGTTGATAGTTAAATTGCACTCCATGAAATATTATAAGAGAAGTGGTTTAATAGTACTAAAAGTTTATGTCAGAATTTTAACAAAACTTCATGGTACTTCATCCACGACATCTGGATACAAAACGCCACATAACATTTATTAGTAATAATAACAATAACACTAGGCCATTATTTTTCTTGATGATTCATTTTATTTAGCAAATAGGATTTTCTTGGCGAAAACGTAAATTTCTCCTTCGGAAAGTTAGAAAAACTGTTTGGATTGTAGGGAACCCTCATGCCTCAACGCCACATAACATTTATTAGTAAAAATAATAGTAACACTGTCATTATTTTTCTTAATGATTCATTTTATTTAGATTTCAATCAAAACCTCCTCATTCCCGTCACTTTTGTTTCTCCGTTTAAAAAGGCAGGAAGGGCAAACTGCCAAGGGTCGGAGAATCGGATTACCGAGGTCGGAGGGTTCGACGAGATTTCATATTCGACGATTGAGAGAAGGTTATGGTTATGGAGTTATTTTATTGAATTTTAAATTATATTTATTGCAAGCTCGACTCACGTTTTGATCGTAGTGCCAAGTCGTGGCATCCTTAAGCCTATTGTGTCCGATTTTATACCTATGAATGTAATCGGATAATGGAATCATTTTGCATAATATAAAATGGGATATATATTTATATATATATATATATATATATATATATATAGATATATCTGATCTCATGTCAGAAGTTATTTTCCCATTTCATTGCCAAATCTAACTAAATATCCACATGTTACAATTGTATACGGTAAACCGCAATGACTACAGCAAATTGATGCGATTTTCTTAAGTAAATTAAACCAGTATGTGGTTATGTACATAAACAAACTGAAGTGCATATTGCATTCAATAATAAATAAATGATCTGCGTACTCAAAAAACTGGTATAAGCTAATATGACAAGAAAGAAAACACAATCAAATAATCTTTGTATGATAGACTATGATATGTAAGCAAAGATCACATTTTAAAAAAAGTTTGTTATTATTGAATCTTACGGCATTCATAATGTTTAGATTACAATCTATATTGACCGATGCCAAACGTGCACTGCCGACATTCAATCTTGGACAAAAATAACTTTGCATGTGTTTGTGTAAATATTTCATTAATTTAGAGAAATTAATGTAGAAAATAGATTCAGTAAACATGTGCATTATTATATTTAAAGATAAGAAGTATATAATTTGTAATATATAATACAGTATCATGGATATAAATAAACTAGTGGTGTATGGCATCGTGCCTTGAGGCAAATTGCTGGAACTTCCCGTACCGAATTGAAATTTTGAAAATCTGAATTATTGTTGATATTAAAATTTATTTTCTGAAATTTAAAAAAAAAAAATGAAATAAAAAAAAATTACCAGAAACAATCGTTTGGTCAATACAAGCATAAAGTTTTTTGAATTATTCAAATCGGATGCTTATTACCCTAAAAAACTGCCATTTTTTGCAAATTTAGCCCCGTATCTCCGAAACGGGGACCTGCCTTTTGGACCTGCCTTTGCCAAAAACTAATCACCACTTCTTCTCATCATTACGAATTGAATGTTTTTTGGATTATTCAAATGGAATGCTGCGTTCTCTCAAAAACTCTGTTTCTATTTTTTGCACTCTTTGCTCTGTAACTCCGAAACGGCTGGACCGACCTTTGGCAAAACTGATCAGCACATCTCCCTATCAATAGGAAAATCATATATTTTCAACCATTCAATTCAGTTGATCCGTGTGCCCAAAAACGTGGACGAAAAATAGTATCCATACATACATATATACACACACACATTCATTTTTTTCTAAGGTATCAAAATGTTCAGAAACCTTCAAAACGTGATGCAAAAATTTTCAATTTTAATTTTTGGACGATTACAATAACTTACCCGACGAGAAGTTAATATGTTTTTAAAAGACTAACAAATTACACACAGAAACATTTGTTGATACCCAGAAGTTACTTCGACATATGAGACGAGTAGTAATTTTACTTCAATTTTATTGTAACCATTTTGATGTATTTATCTATCAGGCAAAACTTGCACAAATATAGATTAATATCATATATTATCTTCAGTCCAATAGTCGATTAAAAAAAAGTTAAAATAAAAAAAATTCTTTATTCTATTAAACGTTTCGACACTTAATAAATGTGATCATTCAGTAATCAAACCAGGAAAACACACAAAACTATATAAAATTTATTAAACACTTAACTTGTGCAAAAGAACATCATAACTAATAATAATTAATAACGAAAAAAAATAAAAGAGCACATAATGCCCTCCTAATACTGTGTGTTATTCGCTCGGAGTACATAGGTTATTATTTTTTGCATTAGTTGAATAATTTTTTTTTTTTTTTTGTTACAATTTATTTTTGTTAATCAAGACTTTAATGTCTTATTTACAAATTGATATGAGCAAAGTTGAATAATGTAGAAATTATTTCGTAAAATCCCTTCATAATTAAAAATATGACATTGTACCTGTTTGCCCCTGGCCATCCCATTTTGCCCCGTCAATAGAGTAAAAAGGACCAGGTGACAAAGTTTTGAAAATCAGCAAAAATAAAACACATTTCTACTGGGAGTTTTACTGAACAAAGTCACATAGTTGTTTGTTTGATTTGTGGTATTTGCTGTGATCTAACTGGTTTGGTTTACACAATATAATTGCTCAAAGTCAAATTGGACCTTTGTGCCCCGCTCTACCTTATATGTATACATTAATAGAGCCTGTATCATTTGCGTTTTTGTAGATTATTGTAAAATATGTTACTCTTAATTAATTAAATTTTAAAAATTTACATTAGTCTTTTATAATTAATTACGATATCTTGTTCTATTAAAATAATTATTATTTCGATTCGCACAAATCAATTTCGGTATATGTACGTGCGTCACGCACATTCAGTGCATTGTGAGTTATATCTCAAAGATTAATTCTTTGGCACGATTATAACCTTTGAGCCAGGTGTACATTGTGTACAGGCATTTTTCATTGGCAGAAAGTCCTGTTTTCTTAGAGAAGATTTATAATACAATCTAAGCCGTACCGCTAAAACAATAGAACTAGATGGTGTCGTTAATGTTATAGTAACCAATTATAAAACGCTTTTAAAACTTGGCAATGCTCGAGAGAACGCTATTGTAAGTCGGATAATACAAACACATCAGAAAACTGGCAAACACGACTTAACCAATGATTGCGAACTTATTTTGTTTCGACAGATTGATAATGCTAAAATAGAAGAAAAGAGTACAAATATCAAATAGTTTCTAAAAAATGATAGCAATGTTTATGTTAAACAAAGGCTTCAAAATTCAGTAACAACAAGTGGAGCATGGAATCGTGCCTTAAGGTGAATTGCTGGGACTTTCCGTACCGAAAACTAAATTATTAAAAAAAACTTTGCAAAACTTTGAAAAAATTTTTGAGAAATGTTGAAATTTCTGAAAAACTAGTGAAGCGCATGGCATCGTGCCTTAAGGCAAATTGCTGGAACTACCCCAAAAAATTATTATTTTTTTATAAAAGGATTAACATTTTTGAAAAAAATTTACTTTGAAAAAATTAGATTTTTGAGAAACTATAGATTTTACAAAAAATTACTTTTCAAAAAAATGCTTTCTTTATTTTGACATATTTTGGAAATTCTGAACTTTTTTTCAAAGCAATCGTACTGCTTTTTTAACTGCATAGAGACAAAATGTCAAAGCGCGAAACTTTTGTAATAATAAGATTCATCACATAGGACTTCTTTTGGGTTGTCTTAGAATTATTATACATTATACTTATTGTTACAACCGCTGCGTAACGGTTAAGCGCTCTGCCTTGTGTGAACATTGTTCCAAGTTCAAGCTTTCGCTCCAGACAACCTGATATCAGTCAGTAGCAATGTCCATTTCCACTTAAAAATATAGATCAAAATGTGTTTCCAATTGAAAATAGCCCATTTCGGGCGGGCACTGCGATGTGAAATGGCAATGGGAAATCTCTAACACTATTCTTCCCTGAATCGAGTTAGAGTTTAACTGAGCTCACGGACCTGCCCCAGGACAGTACTACCCATTATACTTAAAATTACAATCAATTTTTTTCCAAGAATCTTTTTCCATTATCATTTCATCAACCATCGTGTATGTGCCAAAGATTTGGCACTAATTTGGTTCAGCAAATTTATTAATCTATCCGTCTTAAATGACGATACCAATCCAAAAGCCATATAATATTATATTGTGCCATAAAACTATATTCGTAGTCATTACAAATACTTCAATTTTCGCAAGAGAATAGCCAGTAGTAAGTGAACTGTAATAAATTCCTCCAGAATTTGATAATGAAATTGAAATAGAAGTACGTACCTTGAAAATGATAAAAAAGTAATGATTTACTTTTTGGCAGTGAAAACATAGAAATGCTCATATAGGATTACAAAAATCTTCATTTTACAATATTTTTCTAGATTGCGATGGCATAACATCAGCAGTAAATTTTAGCATTTAAGACTTACACATACACAATAGTTATAAATTCAATTACCGTTTAACATTAATTTATGAGAAATTATATATAAAATGGTATTCTTTTTTCGTCTTGATAAGATAAGATTCTGCATTTTTATTAGAAAAAGAAAACGTTTAAGAAGTCAATTTACAAATCTTTATTATTTATTTACTATACTACAATTATCACACATGGCTTGTACCGAATCTTGCATTTTTATTAGAAAAAAAAGAAGATGTTTTAGAAGTAATTTTGCAAATCTTTATTATTTATCTCGGATGCAAATGTCTGATGATATCTAAAAAATCTATTTATAAAATTGTTGGTTAAAAAATAGTTAAAAAATCTTTGATTGTTAGTTCATGTATGGCATTCGAAAATTTTCGACAATTTTACGATTTATTATTCATTGGTGTTTAAATCTTTAAAATCCGGTCTGAGTTGTCTGGTATTTTAAAATTTTCGAGTATATCATCAAATTCTAAATTCGATATTTTTATTATTCTGATACTTTAAAAACATTCATTTCAACTACCAGCATTCTGTATGTATCAAATGTAAATCATAAAAATATTCTGCTTATTAATCTCTATTTGCAGCCATACTATAAGGTATGATTTTCAATTCCCATGTCATCTAATTTTCAATTTTAAAACTTGATAATTTTAGCATTAACCGAAAGCCACCATTCTTAATAAATTAAAATTTTCTTAGTAATTAAAATTTTAAGATTTATTATTTATTGTTCAATTGTATTTAAATCTTTAAAATCCAGTATGTCAAATAAATAAATCATTTCTTAATTCATGAGGGCATACATTTTCGCCCAAGTTCCCTGGTATTTTCAAATTTTCGAATCATTAATCTTTAAATTTGATATTTTTACTATCCTGGATCATCTAACTACATTTTTAATTAACTTCAAATCCAATCCATAAAAATATTCTGCTTAATAATTCCTATTTGCTCAATAATACACATAAATAAAGCCTAATTTTCAATTGCTATGTCATTTAATTTTCAATTTTCACACTTGACGTTTCAAGATGTAAACATATTATTTTTAATTTAAGACTTGATTAACAAAAATAAATTGTAACAAAAAAAAATACAAATTTTTAATAACTCTGTTTTAAACGATCTTCCTAATATTTCTTTCGCCTTCAAAAAAAGCCTTTCAACTAAATTCAACGACTTTAGAAAAATTTTATATTATTCTTTTCCCAATTGTGTTCGTTCTTTAAAATCCAGTATGTCAAACCAAATAAATCATTCCTCAATTTACGAGCACATAATTTTTTTGCCTGGGTCCATCAAGTGGCTTCGTGATGCAGATGGCACTTTCCAGAATTCTGGCTAAATATTCGTAACATCTTATCAAAAAGATGAAGATGAAGACCTTTACTGGTACAAAGGCAAAACCGTAGCCTCGAAGTCGGGACCTGTTTCTTTCGATCACATGTGTTATGTCTCATATTACGAAACGATTATCCCTTGTCTCTATATTTGGTTAAACGAAAACTAAACATTGTTTCCAACGGTACGGTTTTTCATCTGTAGAACATATTTCAGGCCTCTCGATAATAAATTGTACGGGAGGACGGTAGAAATTTGGTAAACTTTACGTTTTAACTTGAAATTTTCTAGAACTTACATTGAAATTTTTTTAAGTTAAAATAAAATAATTTTTATCAATACACATATATAGAAGTGTATAGGATTCAAAACCAGTCATATGTATTTTCTTAACCTTTATAAGTGATATTATATGCACATTTGATAATATTTAGATTTTTAGCATTTGTCAAAATTAGACCTTTGATCGACGTTTTCTCAAAAACGCCTGAACCGTTTTCAGAAATTTAAAAGCTATTTGATGTATCTCAATGAGGACTATAGTTTGTCAGTTTTGTGAGACGATCTGCCGAGCCGTTTCTTTGTAATTTGAAAAAAAGTGTTAAACTTTTCGTCCACATTTAAGCTCATTCTACCGAATCGATTTTGAAAAAACAAAAACTGTTCAAAAGATATTAGTTGGGAATAATACTGTGAAAATCTATCGAGCCGTTTTCTTGTAATTAACTGTAGAAAAAAATTTAATTTAAATGGAACTTTTTTTGGCGATATATATCATGGTCTTATAGAACGTACTGAAATATTATGGCCTTACGACAAGTCGTTTAATTTTAAAAATTCATCAAAATTTGAGAAAATGGGTAGTTTTTTGACGTTTGTTCATTTTAAAATTAGACGATTTACTTGGTACAGCGATGGAGTACATGGTCTTAATGAACATACTAAACCATTAAAAATTGTACGGAAACTGGTTCAATTATTGATTTTTAAAAATTTGCTTTTAGAAAATAGTCGAGTTAACGTGTTTGTTCGTTTTCAATTATGTGTAATAAATCCACTCGGAATACTTGTAATCGCTTATAAATTAATTTATATTTTATTGATTAAGTCGATTATTTACAAATATCGGGAAGTTCATGTAACTTGCCTCAAGGCAAAATACCAATGACAACTAGTTTAATGCATTGTTTTAAAGAGATTGGTTCACATATTTCAACAACAAAATTATTATAAAAAAATGTATATATAGTAGATTTCACTTTACATTTTAAATAAATCATTCCAACCAGATATGCAAAAATTATTTAAAATACAAATAAAAACTGAAGAAAATTTATGAATAAAAATAAGTATTTTTATTAAGCAATTTTCTAGTTTAATCATAATTAAGTAGCAGCTTTGTTTTAAGTGTTCTTATGATAGTAAGTTAACTTGGCTTGGGAGTAAAAATAAGTACGTTGGGTACCAGATCTCTCCTAAATTCAGTTAGGCGACAAACTATTCTAACCAGATATCCTTTTGTCTATTGCATCGTGTTGGATGGTAAGTTGATCACGATCATCCCACGAGAAAGAAGAATTAGGTATTTCCTGTGCTTCTTGAAACTCCACAGGAGTCGATGACAGACAAATTTGGATATATAGATAGTATTCCGATTTTGCACATCTATATTCTTGTCCCGTAGTTTACCACCTCTGATGTAATAAAATTCAAATGCAAATTAACAACGGAGAGCAATAAAAAACATGATAATTTGTATCAACTATACTTCCAATAATCGTTCCTTTTGTTAATGGAAAATCGTACTTCGGGCGTAAAACAATTAAGAATAGCATGCCGTGATCGCACTGAGGTCTGCAATTGATTGCGGTAAAATCCGATTAAGATTTTGCAATCAAAGCCCACGGCGATCCAGGTGAATTATCAGACTTTAACAATATCGTCTTTGCATAAATGATAAAAAATTATTTACAAGGCAGTTTAGACCGGCATCTCACTGGGGATTGATAATTTAATCGTTTAATAAACCGTATTTCAAATGAATAACAATTCGATAAATAAAGGAAATGACACAACAGTAAGAAACATATAACACAGAAAAAAGCGCACAAATAACAATAATGCATACACAATAAGATAAAATTATATGTAAAAAGTTTAGCATAATTTTTTATTAATCATTATTTCTATGATTCTATCAGATACCGTTATTATATAAATAGTAAATATTTTATTTTGCTTTATTATGCTTTCGAAAGTAGTTTAAGATTACAAATTTTAGATTACAAAAACAGGTACATAATTGAAGCTCAATAATTAAATTAATGACACTACAAAGTAAAACGCATTTTTGGTAGATGAGTAGGTACCAGTAAAAAGCAAAATATTGCAAGATAAAGGGGTTCGTTAAATTTTGATATTAGAAATTTTAATATTTATTCAAAATTATTTTAATCGTTTGATATTTTGTACTTTAAATGATTAATGCAAATCGATAAACAAATTACGAAACCATTAAAGATTATATAAAAACCAAAAAAATGATAAAATTTTAGACAAGGATATTAGTTAGGTATTTAACAATAATATTTTTTTATGATTATCTCTGATAGCGCAATTATTTATGAAAAAAATTAAGCATTAATTACGCATTAAAAAAAAAGTAAAAACAGATTACAATTAAAGCAAATGCATAATGATAACAAAAACAGGTTAAGAATTGAACCTTAATCATTAAGCAAATTATTAGAATAAAACTATAAAATAAAATGCCTTTCTTCTGTAGATTATTATCAATAGATTTTGGATACTCAGTAAAATATTTTAATGTAAAAAACAAACAATAAATGTATTCGTTGCTTATTTTTTACCATTATGCTCATTTTTCCTCCACAAGAAAAAGTAATAAATAAAGTCATTTTTTTCTTATTTTTTATCATATTTAGTTATGATTATGAAAAATTGAAATTTACTTAATTCTTTTTTTTAGGTGACAACCTACTGCTCGACATCAAGCTGTCCAAAGTAGATACCAAAACTTATACATTCGGGTTGGAAAGCCAAATATCTAATCAATAAGCCACGAAAAGCCTAAAACTTTAAGGTGAAAACCGATGTCATTACTACTTGATATCAAGCTGTTCGAAGTGGGTATCTAACTTGAAACATTTTGGTTGAAAGACCGAAGATCTAACCAATAAGCCACGGGCAAGCCCAAATGAATTTACAAATTATCACAAAATCTGTGTTACATTTACACATTTTTTGCAACAACTCTACTATGAAATAACAAATATCAAAATCATATAATACCATAAACTCTAACCACTAATTGTAAGCCACAGTGGAATTTTTAATTGGATCACCTAATCTGTTCTGTATTTGAATGTTCTGTTTTGTAATGAATGTTTTACTATAAAATAATAAAGTCCTAAATCATATTATACCAAATAGTAAAGTTTTCTCAATGAAATAACCAACTATTAGGTCAAATTAGAGATTTATGGGTCGATTTTGCCGTAAAATAGCCTAATGTTATGGCAAGGCCATTTTATGTAGCGTTTTTCATATAAAATGGTACTAAACACAGTCAAAATGCTATGTTGTTGCTGTTAGGCGTTTTAGATAGAAAACCTGAAAAAAAAGAATTTTATCATAAGTGCATCTTTGTGATGTGACCTAATAACATACGAGTGATGTCACATTGTATGTGTAAAACGCCTGACTGCACAGCAAATACATAGCATTTTGACAGTTTTTAGTACCATTTTATATGCAAAACGCTACGTAACATAGCCTTGTCATAACATAGATCTATTTGATGGCAGAATCGACCCTTTAGGCAAATATGAACCCTTCAAATTATCTGAACATCGTTGCAGCTGGTTTTGCCAAACAAGTCTTTTCCATAAAGCCTTGTCTACAAAATTGGAAATCACTTAATCAATTTCCAAGATAACAAACAACCACAATCACCGCGAAATGGTTAAGTTGAGAGGAGATCATCACGCGCGATCCTCATTGTGCTTGCGTAGATTGTTTTCTTCGTATTTTGACGTCACGTAGATGTCATAGTTCAGAAATTTGTTATTTCTGTGTAATATAGATACATCGTATGTTTAGTATTAGTATGTTATTAACGGTACCTAACGGATTTATCAAATGCAAGAGAGAAAGAAGACCTGGATTTAAAAAAAAAAGTGAACCGATGAGAATGACCTTACCATGCAAGCTATTACTTTAATAACTCACAAAGATCTGTCGGCCGTAAGTTTTAATACGATCGCCGTGTGCCATACATTGTATTACGCGGTTTTCGGCTAAGGATCATTGTCAAGTCGACACGCTCTGTGTGAGATGTTGAAGATTCAATTATATGATTATGTATGCTTTTTTATTTCTTTCATTTTTGTATTAGACAAACAGTGCCACGAAATAGAAATGTAAAGATTCGTGCTGTTATTAATAATGATCAAGTTTTTGTATAAATTATACGGACATTCGTGCTGTTAAACAATTGCGCTTTTTGTTAGGAGGTAATTTGAATAATCTGACCACGGAGATTTGATTTGTTTTAATTCAAACGGTAGTAAATAAATATTCCATTGTTGTAAAACTATCAAAAGTCTCAAATTAGTGGAAGTTCCCGTATAATAAATATCGCAAAAATAAAATAAAAACTATTGGTACATGGCATCGTGCCTTAAGGCAAATTACTGGAACTTCCCGTACCGTAATTCGAAATTCGAGGAATGAAAATAATCAAAAATTGTTCTAAATAATTTCAAATCAATTATGTATCAATACATACTGTAAATTTATAAATGCTTATTATAATGGACAACGAGCGTCTTCTACGAACAACTTATGTGTATGTTTACCAGAAATTTGTTAAATTTTTTTGTAATGTAATTTTTTTGATAATTTTGAATTTTTTTCAAAATTCTGAATTTTTCTTAAAAGTTTGATTTTGTGAACAAAAAAAAACGATTTTAAAATTTTTTGAGAATTTGGGAATTTTTTAAAATAACCGATTTTTTTTTAAATTTCGAAATATTCTCAAATTTTTGTAAAAAATCATTTTTCTTTAAATTATTCAAAATTTAGTTTTTTTGAAAATGATGAAAAATTTCAAAAATTTGAAATGTTTGAAACTTTGAATATTTTTTGAAAATCTAGTTTTTTTTTTAATTTTCAAAATTATTCAAGCAAAATGTTTTTTGAATTAATCTAATCGGATGATACGCTCTCTCAAAAACTGCATAACCGTTTTTACACCCTTTGCGTTCCATACCTCCGAAATGGCAAAATTGCCTTTTGCAAAAACGCCTCGCGATTAAGTACGAACCGAATGATTTTTCAATTTTATAAATCGGTTATTCTATATTGTTGAAAATGTCAAGGACATTTGTTTGAACCATATGAATAAACTTCAAAGTTAAAAAAAAACGCAAAAAAAATTACACAAAATATGTACACATTATTAAAATCTATAAAATATCTGATAATTTGATGTGCATATGTCTAATGAACATTTTTGACCGCCAAATGACCATTTTATTATTACCACTGCATCTGCCTTTCCAAAAATTTAAACAGTTCTTCGTTTAGTCAATACAAATAAAATGTTTTTAGAATTATTCAAATCGGACGCTCCGTTCTCTCAAAAACCGAATTACCATTTTTAGCTCTTTTTGATCCGTATCTTTGAAACGGATATACCTGCCTTTGCCAAAAACTAATCAGCACGTCTCCTTATCAATACAAGTCGAATTATTTAAATTGGTTGATCCGTGTTTCCAAAATCGCCGACGAAAATTTGTATCCGCATACACACACATACCTCCATTTTTTTCTAATTGTAAGATAGAGAGCCAAAATTTTCAGAAACCTCTAAAACGCAAAGATATATAAAATTTTTCATTTTCAAATTTTTTGCGATCACTATAACTTTCCCTACGAGAAGTTAAATAAATAAAAAATATAAGATTGAAAATATTCATTACATATAAGTTACTATATAAATTAATACCACCAACGAAGGAAAGCAGTCGCAAAGGTGTACATAAATGTTGATTAGGTTTCCGTAACAGCTTCATCACTCGACAGTCCCGGCGATACAAAATTAACTAACACTATTAACGATGAAAGTTCCTTCGATAATTAATTAAAACGATGTTCTTAAGTTTATTATCTATTTCAGTATTTCGGACTCGGACTTGGTCCAATGAAAAATGGTCGAAATTGATGCATACGCCAAACACTAACGCGCCAGTCAGTTAATTAGACTATAGGTGATGAGAGATAAACAGGTCTTGATCAAACGAAAATAAATATGCATTTTTAAAGAAGTCTAAATATAGAGACATCGCTTAAGTAGATTATGTTGAATGATTTCTTAAATCTGTGTCAGATAGAGATAAAATTTACTCATTTCTTCCATGTAGCTTTTGAAATTGGTGATCCTGACGTGCACTGAACACCTTGTGAAAATTAGTGAAATTAATAATTATATTTAAAATAATCAAAATTATAGAGTATTACTCTATTATACGACTTATAGAGTCTACTCTAGTATACTACTTATAGAGCACTACATTATTATACTGCTAATAGAGTACTACTCTATTATACTACTTATAGAGTATTCTCTATTAGCCTACTTATAGAGTATTCTCTATTATACTACTTATAGAGTCTACTCTATTATACTAGTTATAGAGTCTACTCTTTTATACTAATCTAATAGTATATGCTAATTATTAATTATTTATATAAAAAACACTATTGCACAGAAAGATCAATATACATTTTTAAAGAAGTCTAAATATAGAGACATCGCTTAAGTAGATTATGTTGAATGATTTTTTAGATCTGTGTCAGACAATGATAAAATTCACTCATTTCTTCCATGGAGCTTTAGAAATTGGTGACCCTGACGTGCATTGAACACCAACTTGGTAAATTTATTTACAAATTATCTTTTATAAAAACAAAACGTTCACAATATCATACTCAAGTTCATCAGATTTGTATCTTTTTTCTTTAAAATGTTTCTCTTAACGCACGCAATATCGTATGAATTTTAATCGCTCGATTACTTTCTTGAAATATTGAGAAGACTATGAAAATATTTTTTTGATCACTCGGATAATACGTTATTAGTTAATTATTAATTCTTATCTTATATTAAACGTTTTTGTAATGTCGTGTGAACGACAATAATAATACAATAAATTGTTAAGTGATGGAAAAAGTCTATTTTAATAAATATAACTGCCCATGGGGGGTATTAAACGTACCTCATAGCTATTCAAGATAATTAAATATGATAAGAAAATTATTGTAATGTGAATATAGTAAATGTTAAAAGTTTTATATTTATAATAATTGCTTGAAATTGGGATTATAAAAATATAAAGTAGCAATACAAAATTCAATATCATTTAATTAATAACATACTTTTTTGAAAATTGGTGAGTATATTGTTGTTGATGTGAAACGGTTATTTATACTTCTGGTGATAAAATAAATGTAATCGAAGCATTTGAAAAATTTAACATAATAAATTTTCTTAGAGGAAACTTGTTGCGTGCCACTTTTTTGATCAGCAATAATTTTGTTAATTTACCAGTTAGCCAGGATAAAAGTAAATTAACATTTGTCTATATGGATATACTGAAATAGGGAAACTTGTTCAAACAAACATACTTCATCTTTCTCTCTTAGGACCCTATGTCAAAATGGCACAACCGTACCTACTATTATTTAGTTAATATGAGGACCAATTTTTAAGTGTTAATGCTTTTGCACTAAAAATGTTGCAAATTCTATATGATTGCGTTATTTTAATAGAAACTTCATTCAGTCTTCGATCGTTTTATTTTTTGTTCATTAGGTGAGTTACACTTAATTAGAACCTATTATTAAAATTTTGTATGCATTTCCAAATCTGTAACCAGTAAAACTAACTTTAACAAACATATATCCAAGAAACAACAGAGAATATCACATCTGCTAACCATTAACAAGACGGAATACTTCTCAAGTGAATTTGTCACGGTTGCAAAAACGTAACAGAAGCAGAAAAAATGTACCCACGACACATTATATATATATATATATATATATATACCTATATATATTCAATTTCAAACTAAGCTTTTAGAACACATCTGAAGAAATTTAATTTGTCAAATCATTTATTTGTGCTTACTGTTTAATGATTAAATACACATACACACACATTATATTACACATATATGCATATATATTAAAGGGTTCCTTAATATGGATATTTTCGAATCTTTTTGCTCCCAACGGCAAAAATACTTCCAAATTGATAAAAAATTTCCCTGAAAGTTTTAGCTCTTAATATTAACTTTAAGATAGTCCGCACTCCAACCAAAGTTTCTTAGTTCTTCTTCCTATGTAAATACAAATTTATCAAATATATCATATTTTTGTTGTAAAATAAGCAAATAATATGTTATTCTCAAAATTTTGATTCACTTGTCGCTAAATTATAAAATTCTGAAAAACAAATGGAATTTTACCCAAGTTATTTCCATGAAAAACTTTGATTGGAGTGCGGACTATCTTAAAGTTCATACTAAGAGCTAAAATTTTCAGAGAATTTTTTTCATCATTTTGGAAGCATTTGAGCCCCTAGGAGCAAAGAAATTCCAAAATATCCATATTAAAGACCACCTTACTATATATACATATATATATAGCTTTTCTTAATTTTTTAAATAGAAAATTATGTACTTACTTACATATCCGTAATGAATTTTTTCCTTGAGTAAGTACTATTTCGATAAATACTAGTACACATCAAATCAAAGTGCAAACATACCTGAAACAAACAAAAAATACGTTAGTTATTTATAACACATACAATTATTTAAAATCGGATCTAAAATCTCTAAAATACTAAATATTATATACAGAAAATATAATAAAATCATATAAATATAATATTTTAGCGCGCCATATAAATAAAAAAATCTTTATTTAATAAACCATAATTTATACGGAAGTGTTATAAATATATTATTTTTATACCACATAAAATCATCAATAATATGCCAATAACATTTGAAACAGTTTTGATGTATGTATATTAATGTGAGAAATATTGTTAGCAAATAGTTCAATAGTCATAGAAGAAATATTAGAAAAAAAAACAATAATTTCCTTATATATACAAAATAAATTTAAATATTTAAGATTTGAATTATTTATATTATTAGTTAGTATTCATAAATGTTAAAAAATGTTTTTTTTTTGTTAAATGTTAAAAAATGTATACCCAAATAATTTTTTATATATATACTAGTATATATATATATATTATATTATACATATTTAGTATATAGTAATCAATTAAACGAAGGCGTAAATAAAAATTCAAGTACTAGAAATCAAAATGTATCAATAAAATTTGATATACTTTAGTATTATTTTCTATTTATAGTACCTTATACCTTAAATTATATTTAGTAAAAT
The DNA here is from genome assembly GCF_003426905.1 of Ctenocephalides felis. Taxonomy (NCBI): domain Eukaryota; kingdom Metazoa; phylum Arthropoda; class Insecta; order Siphonaptera; family Pulicidae; genus Ctenocephalides; species Ctenocephalides felis. The sequence goes on from NW_020538040.1 coordinate 159,427,395, forward strand.
GGTATAAGATATAATAAAACTACAAAAAACATTCAAAACCGAACATTTTTTTGGTTAATTGACATCATTATCGAAAACGTGTAAGTTCGAATATGTTCGATTTATAAATATGAATTGTTCTGCGCAATACGTAGGCGTCAATGACGTGTATATTACATATTTTCAAATAGAAAGCTGGTGGAAATTTCTAAAAATATTGAACAATTTATCGACTTACGATGATAAAAAACATCTTTTTCTATGTGCAAAAAAATATACAAAAAAACCTATTGATATTATGCGAAATTTGTTAGATGATATTGTTAATATTTAATTTACTCATTAATCAATGAGAGTTCATCCAACTTTTTAATGACTTATGCTTTACATAAGAAAATATAATAGCATAGTATTTATTGTTTATACTTAAAAAGTAGCAAAATTTATAATTGTATTTAAAAGAATCAAAATAGAGTACTACTTATAGGGTCTACTCTATTATACTAATCTGATATTGCACAGGTTTATTTTTACCAAAAGTCGTGTTTAAATTATTTTTGTTTTGAAGTTAAATCATTTATAGAGAATTATTTATTAAGTCTAATGTATATAAAAATACTACATTAAAAACAGAAGAATCTACACCAGATCCTAAATTTTTTTCAGAATTTGAATTCTAAATGCAAGTCTAGAGTAGTAATTATTTAAAATATTGATACTGATGTCAAATTAAGAAAACAAAATTCAAACTAGAAATCTTACAAGTTTTCAGTTAGCAACATTTGCTATTCATTAGAATAAAGTGAATTTTTTAAGCAGTTCTAATATATCTTATCGTTAGTAATGAATTTAATCTTAAAAACTGTAATGAAAATGATTTAATAATATGAGAATCAGATCTCTCACTATTTTCACTTCAGTAAAACAATAATGGTAACTATAACGAATCAAAATAGAATGCTTTGGATACCTAGTTAATAATATCCTATTATTATAATAACTATGAAACATAATTCTATTTCAAATTTAGCAACCGATTCATGGAACAAGTATCTTAATTCAAGGTCCGATATAAATTTCAACTTTATTGACAATATAAAATTTATCATTTATTATAATATATAATTTATTATTTACTGTAATATAAAATTTATTTATTTATTTTTTATAAAGAATCAAATCATTATAATGTGAATAATTTGGAAGAAAAAATCAATGAGTTAGAAGTTATAAGTGAGCCATTAATAATTTTTGGTTATGAGTAATAAAAAATATTTCTAAACTTTTAGTTCGGAGTTTTTACTTTACTTTGCAATAAAACATTTATTGTAAAGTACTTTTCCAAATAATTAATTTTTTTAGTATATGTAGTTAATAATCAAATGTAACCTTAATGTAATTTCTATTTATACGTTATTCAATTGTATCATAAGATGTATTGTTAATTTAAGTTAGATTCAACAGATTTTTCTATAAAACCAATATTAAAACCTACACCTGGATGGAGTAAAAAGGACCAACTGAACCTTTACCCTGGCAAAGATGTAAAAAATAAAAAAGTAGAATAAGTTAAAAAAAGCAATTTTACAAGAAATAAATTAAATAGTTATTTTAACTCTGCTGATGAATATTTCTGAAGAAATACCAGTTCAAAGTTATCTACAGTGTTAAAAATGCACCCATAAAATTTATATTTTGCATTGGTTGATTAATGTAAGTATATTATTTTGTAAAATTCATTTAAAATTGAAATAAGACATCAGGCCTGTTTGCTCCATGGTCGTCCTAATTTACACCGCCTATAAGATAAAAACGACCAGGTTTCAAAAACACATTTCTGCTATGATGAAGTGGCTGCGAGTTTTACTGAACATAGTCAGATATATTTGGTATAATATAATTTGTTTGATTTTCACTATGTAAGTGCTTAAAATCAAATTGGACCTTTATGCCCCGCCCTACCTTACTACAAAAATAGGAATTGAGGTGAAAAATGTGGTGGTAAAAATTCTTTTACCAGACAAAAAGTCTAACACAAGAGCTTGAACAATTTTGTCCATTCACAACTTCCTTTTCGAATATAATAAAGTAAATTCTGCACATTATATGTCAAAGTAATAATTTAAATAAGCGAAATCTCGTTTCAAAATTGCGTGTATAACTATAAAATTCGAATAATAATTTTTGTATATGCATAAATAATAAGTATTTCGAAGTTTTCACCTCATTAAACGAAAGAACTTACCAATAACCAGTAGCTGCAAAATGCGAGATTTCTGTATAATATTACCGTTAAAATATTTTATGGCAGCAATTTTATTTCGAATCAAAATAAACGGGTGCATTTCAATCCAAGCTTGTCGACCATTAGGAGTTTGTCAACATTTAAAAATAACTCATCTTCCAATTAAACGAATATGAGAGTAAAAACGTTTCATATGCAAATGAAAATCTTACTACACGAGGAGTCGAATGGCTCAATAAATTTAACTTTGTAAATACACACTTAACAAGCAACAATGTTAGAGCAAAAATTCAATAAAATATGGGAAGTGAAAATGATTGCTGTTATATAAATTAAGTTTTATATCCATACGTGCAAATTATTATATGTCAACGCTGTAATTGGATTCTGTAATAAAGTGAGGTAATGCGAAATAAATATATAATTTAAAAATTGCGTGAAGATTCTATGCTGGAATTATTTTACCGTTTTGCAATGATAATAAATAAGTAATTTAAACTATATAAAGACAGCTAATCCCGATTCCAACGAGGAAAAATTAATACCTCTCTCAACTATGAAAAAAATGCATATTAATATTATAGTTTTACACACGTGATAAAACTTTTAGAAAAATGATACTCTCAGGCTTAAGTATTTGAATATGCAACGTAAAAAATAATTTAATTTGTAATGATATAGATATAAAACATTAAGAAGCTTCATATTGTTACAATGATCAACTAATTTTTCTATATAAATAACCAGTTAATTGAGATTGACGAGTATAATATTTGCTGTTAAAAAAAAAACATTCCCAAATTTTCAAGATGTTCAGGATATTTTGAGACTATTCCATTGTCAATCATGTAGTTGCACGTGATTTTTTCATCCTAAGGTAAGTTACAAAAATAGATGTAATATAGGGTAGGGTGGGGCACAAACATTCAATTTGACTTTGAGCAATTATATTGTGAAAACAAAACCAATTATATCAAAATAAATAACACATATCAAACAAAAATCTTATCTGACTATGTTCAGTAAAACTTCCAGGTAAATCATCATTGCAGATATGAGTTGTTTTGCTGTTTTTCAAAAATTGTCACCTGGGCCAGGAGGCAAACAGGTTCAATATCCTATTCCTAATTTTTAACAAACTTGAAACACTTGTAATTGTTTTAATTAAATTTATTTAACACATTCAAATTCGTGTTCTGAAAATATATGTTATTTGAAAGTGCACGTCAACGGTGATCAATACAAAGCCCAGAATGTACCTATATCAAACTTCAATAATATTAATAATATGTTAAGGACCCATAATATATTTTTTAAGGGGTCCTGTTTGGCAGTCAACTCTATCACCATGCAAAGTTTTATCAAAATCACAGAAGAAAAAACCTGCTGTTTTCCTTGTCAGTAGAAAAAATATCTCGTTCAATTTTTTTAGTTTAGATACACAAACTGGATAAAGCTTAAGTATATTCCTATATATATATATATATATATATATATATATATATATATATATACTAGCTGACCCGACAGACGTTGTCCTGTATCCACATCTACATTTCAAAAGTTCCAAATTTTTTAATATCCTATACTAATACTTTAATAAAATATGTAAATATAAATTTAATTGCTGACACATCTCAGTTGATCTCCGGCAATAATAATGTAGACACTACATTTTTCTTAATCATAATCACGAATATATTCTAAAATTGTCCAGACACATAATTTAGCCTAATCTCAAATTTCAAGAGTATTAACATTTCTGGCTGATGACAGTTTTCATGCGTCAAAATGATTTCAATGTTAAACAATGATATGTTGTTTTTTGCAATTTTTTTCTACAACATAGTATTGTAATTCATCACATTTTAAAAATTTCCCTTAACAAGCTCCAAAAAGATTTATCAATTTTCGAATAACCGCGTAAGAGAAAATTGAATAGTTATGACGCAGCTTGTACCCGATACCGACCAACTCAATAATTTTACCATAAAAGTTAAGAAACGGGAAAGTTTGAGAATAATTCCATTTTAATCCTTACCCAGAGTACCTGTATAATATTTTTCGTATCGGCATATTCCGCGGCAGATCAATACCGCGGTGGAACGTCCATCGAACGCGCTTCAGTTGAAAAATGTTGGTTGTATCTTTGGGCGTATTTCGAAAACCGACAATAACGCGGACACAGACAACGGCTTTGTGTTTCATTTCGTTTATCTTTATTGAGAACATAAAAAAATTTGAATACCTCGAAGAAAACGACGGACGTTTCGCTCTGGTCTTGTCTTGATGCGCAGAAGGATCATACGAGTATGCATATGGACGGAATCGCTACATGTCACCCGTCGCCGTTGTTATAAAACGGATTAACGGATCGAGATTCGCGGTGATTCACATGCGATTGATGAGTACAGAAATATAAAATAATATTATGAATTAATCGTGCATAACTTTGCACCTGTCGTTCTGTTCAAGATGTTGGTAAATTTTAACAGAGGCTGGAGGATTTTTAAACATCAATAAAAAGTACCGCATAGGTACTACATTTTTCTAAATGTGTTAGTAGTTTTCAAATCGAGTAGCAAATTCCCATTATAGTCCAATGACTAATTTTGTAAATCACTTTGCTCGTTAAGCAAATTTTGCTATGGCTTTGAATAGCTAATTGCCAAATATGATCCAATTATTACTGTATGTAATCTTTTTTCCTTATGTAGTACCTATCGATGACGATATTCGCATAAAAAAGAGTGCGCGTAAGGTTCACACGCGATTGAAGTAAAACTTATTTGCTACTGTACAAGATGGCATTCAAGTAAAAATAAATACATCATATAACAATTTTGAATAATGTTTATTAGTAATATGGTAACACTCGTGATGCACATATTTATTAGTGTCAACCATTATACACATTTATATAATGATAAATTATAAATTAGATATTTATAATAGCATTAAAAATATGTATAATATTTAAAAACAATAATGTAATTCAAGTCATACTTCAAATGTGACAAGATCGGTTTGTCATTGTAATTTACAAATGAACCTTCATTAGATAAATGAAGTAATTGCTGATTCATAACTTCTATAATATTCGTTCACACAGTGGACTATGTTAAACAACGCCTAAACAAATATTGTTTTCGCAACTTCACTCATCATGTAATTGTGTTTGAAGAACTTAACATACATTCATTGACTGCTTGTATTTTTTTTACTTTTTCGCGATATAATGTAACGATGTAACTTCGAAACTATTAAAATAATAAATCTAGTTCTCCGAAGTTTCTATTAAACTACAAATTCACAAAAGTGTAAGTAGATACTATATTTCATTATAAACAAATATAATGTTTTTATTTCACATAACGAATTTTCAATAGAGTAAAAACTTGTGACCGAACACTCGTTGTTTCATATAATAAATACGATACTGAAACTAATTTTATTGATGATATTAATCCAATAGCCAGAATTTAGATTTAGATTTAAAAACATGTATTAAATTGAATAGCTTGAACTACATTATATATTTAAAATATGTGAGTTTATTACCCAAGGGTATTATACTCTAACAATGTTTATAAATATTGTTATACATTTTATCTTAATTATATGAGTAAAAAAGGAAAAAAGCAACAATTCCTCATAAAAGACCACATTTCTTTGATTGCAAAAGTAACCAAAAGATAGAATAATAATATTTGAATAATTATTAGTAAACTGACTTGTTAATATAAAAAATAAACGAAGTTTAAAGCTATATCTACTACTACAAAAAGTTATCAATTGGTACTGCCTAAAAGAATATCATATCTAACAATAAGTATAAATAAGCCTACGTAACAAGTTGATATAATATATTCTATGTCACATCGTAAAACTGGCAAACAACATAAAATAAAAAAAAAACTTATACAAAAAAACAATTATTTAAATGTACCCTGATTTTCTCATCGTCTCGTTTTAAACACCAGAATTTTACTGTCTTATTTGTACGGACGGACACGCACGCTGAGATGTCGGCAAATGTCTCAACAAGCGGTTTAAAAAATCCTCATTATTGTAACATGAAAGACATTAATTGAAGAAATTTATAGATATTTATAAAGAGAGCTCATGTATTTTATGCAATTACATTGAGTTGTCAACAAGCGGTACTAAGTATACACACAATTGCATACAAACGTAGTATTTATATTCACCAGCAATATCTATTTTAATATCAAACAGGGATTGGAAACAATCTGCATTGCTGCACTTTAGTTTTAATTATTTTTCGAATAATTATCAACTCATTTGTAACGATCTATTTTAACTCGTCCAAAAATCGAAAACAAAAATATTTGCTTATCTTTATATTTCAGAGGTTTATGAACAGTTTGGAACACCTTTACCTTTTGGATACAATTTTTCGTCGACGTTTTCGGGAGCACCGATTTGAATTATTCAAAAACCATTCGATTTCTAGGTGCTGATCATGTTTTTCAATATTCAAAGTTTTCAAATATTTTCAAGAATTTCCAAAAAAAAAAAATTAAATTATCAAAAAAATCTATCTTTTTTTTCAAATTTATTTGAAAAAAAAAAATTACGGTACCAAAAATTTGCCTTTAGGCACGATGCCATGCCTGAACTACTAGTTATAAATTTAATTTAAAAACTAGTATAAGTTTAATTTGAAGAATATTTTTGGTGCTTAATTAACATTATTTATGATTTTTATTTTAATGAATTATGATTAATTATTCAAAATATTACAAATAAATCATTCCCAATTAAAAAATAAAATATTAATTAAATAAATCATTGATTACAGTCGTTAAAATGTCGCTTAAAATTTCTTTCAATGGCAAACGTTCATTGACAAACAAACCACAATAAAAAATTTATTACTTGGCAATAACGTAACACTTTATAAGCCATTAATTAATAGCTCTGGTATGAAAAAATTTTATGTAAAAGATACATAATCGGTAATATAAATCTTAAGGAAATATTAGTAGTGTATATATGTGATAAAATGCGAGACATGTAAGTATAAATAAATTTGGTTTTTCAAATACAAAATCAATAAAATTTTTATCATTTATATTCTATAGCAACGTATGTATCAAAAAAAATTTTTGTTTGATAGAAATAGAAGTGATTTTAATTTTAATAATAAAAAAGTCTAATTCAATTATTACAAATGTATTTTTCAAGTATGATAAAGATGATTAATCCCTGATCCCAGAGCGTATTTTGGTGTAGTAAGCGATCTTGGAACGATATTCATTCATGGAGATAAATTTATATGCACTTTAAGATCACAAGCGAACTTCGACTTCGACCACAAAAATGATAAACTTTTTATTGTTTTAAGTGCACATCCAAAAACATGTAAGAATACTGATAAAGTATGTTAAAAACTCTGAAAAATTTAATGTATTAAAAAGAAAATCTATAATCTAAGAGATAAATGTCACATTTTTTATATGCTAACAACAATAAGAACTTTTAATAGTCGTACAAGGTTATTGTGATGACACCCCATAATTTGGATTTTATTTTTAGAAAGCAACCCAACCGTTGACCCTATCTATGTTTATTAAATTTCTTTATACTAGAATGCCTCAACCGATGTCACTACTGCTTGAGCCGAATATTATACCCCTGATTTAATTTATCACATATAAACTAAACATTGTGTTGATATGTTTTATATACAAAAATATATAAACTTCATATAGAGTATACTTTGTAATCACTTCTATAAAATTTTATGAAAATTTGGCACATGAAAATAGTCATTCAATTTTCACATGTTGCGTGAAATTCAATTAAAAGAGCAACGTTTCACAATCAAAACAATGGCTAGACCTATATATTTATTTGACAAATTATTTTTGTGTACTATAGAGTTTGTTCCAAATAAGCTCATTATATTGAATAAAAATAATTTTAACTAGTGGTGCATGGCAAATTACAGGCATTCCCATTCATGTGGTCCATACTGTTGAAAATATCTAATTTTCGACACCAAATAGCATCTTTTTAACTTTTTTTCGGGATATACGATACCGTTGCAAAAATTTAATCAATTATTCATTACGTCAATACAAGTGAAATGTTTTTTGATTAATTCAAATCGGATACTCCGTTCTCTCAAAATCTTAATTGCCATTTTCTGCACTCTTTGCTCCGCATCTCCTAAACGGCTGGACCTGCCTTTGCCAAAAACTAATCAGCACATCTCCCTATCAATAGGAATCGAAATACAATAAAACTAGAAAAAAACAACATACATACAAATACCCATCTAAAATATATGTCCTATTATCGTACTTCGTATACCTACTTATCATTTAGTATGCCAAAAGTTTACGAACTGCTTAGAAAACATTTGACCTATTTTAAATCATACAAAATATCCAAATGGTAACATAAAACTCCACAAAAATCCATCAACGACAAAAAATCGCATAAATCGATTTACTAACAATCGTGAACCCTGGATACGTTAAGTAAATAGACCTTTCTTTGGGTCCGAGAAACAAAAAAAAATAAAAGAAAAAGAAAAAATCCGAAAATCTTCGAAGATCTCAAGTTCTCGATGCACAGATGCAATGTGTCAAACGTCGAGGAAGTTAATTTGTGCACAGCGCACACATGTTCCGAGAACAAAGACAGTTTATTAGACGCGTGTGTGAATTCTGATATCATGAACTCTTGAGTGCTTTTCCCGGTTTATACGTTATTTTCGAAACGGAATACAGAGTTTGATAATCCTTGAGATATTTTTTTTTCATTCACTACTATATTTACAAATATCCAGTTAGGGGGCGTCCATTAATCACGTGAGCGAGTTTTTGAGGATTTTTAGACTCCCCCTCCCCTTTGGTGATATTTGGTGATATTCAAAATTACCCCCCCTCCCCCACCAAACATCACGTGTATTTTTAGTTACGTGAAAAAACTGTAAAACTTTTAAGTTTTTTTTGAAAATGTTTGAACTTTTTTATAAAAAATAGTAAAAAAATAAATACACGTGATATCTTGCTATACCCCTCCCTCCCCCTCGTGATATTTCGTGATTTTTTGTCAAACCCCTCCTCCCCCTAAAAACCTCACGTGATTAATGGACGCCCCCTTAAGGGCATTTAACAAATTTGTTGATTTATAATTGTCAGCCGTAAGAGGGACATTCTATATCATAATGGAAGACGTGCTGGAAACACAACTCAACAGTTCCATTCGTTATAAATAATATTAACAATATTTTAATGATAATAATATAAACTTAAATATTTTCCTATAAATAATAACAAAGTTACTTCAATATTCATCAGGAAAAATAATAACTTAAATCAAGTGATGATTATGTCTTGAGTCTACGACGATAGTTTTCTGTTAGTAAAGAGTTTGCTAGTGAATTTGGATATTGATAATTTTGAATAGTAATCCTAGAGATTTTTGAACAAATTTTAATATTTCATTATATGCTTGTCTTGTTCAACAACTTTCACCGCGTCAAGTAATTTTTATTAAAAAATAAAAAGCACGATACTCGTGGAATACATTAGTTTGTATGCAAGATGTTGAATAACTAAATATAAAACTAAATATAATTGTTTTTTTCAGTTAGGATAGAGCGAGGCTTAAACTAAAATAGTCCACCACCAATATTTCAAAAGTAAAGTTAAGAATTTTTTAACAACAATATTTGGAAGTAGAGGGAAAAAGATGTATAACCAGCCATAACCTTGATTCTTACAACGTCGTTATCGGGAGATATTTGGCAGGGTTTGAAATTCATAACAAAAGTATTTTCTTTCGTTGTTATTTGTTCTGTTGTGAGCACTGTTGTTTAATTTACAAGATCTGAATATCAGTTTTAGATATACGTTATTTATTTGTTTTATAAGATGTATTGTTAATTTAAAGTTAGATTCAATCGTTTTTTTTATATAATCTTAACCTTATATATAGTGGGTAGGGCAAAAAGAAGCAAACTGAAGATTTGCCCTGGCAAAGATATAAACAATATCATCATTAGTAAATTAAGATAGAAATTTTACAAAAGATATAGAAGTTAAATAAATAGTTATTCCAAGTATGCTGATGATTATATCTGACAGAATACCAGATCAAGGTTATATACAGTGTTCACTCTGTAAACATGTACCCATGAAATTCAAGTTTTAAATTGGTTGAATAATGTAGCTACTATTTTGTAAAATCCCTTTGAAATAAAAATAAGCCATTGGATCGCTTGCTTCTTGACCGACCGACAAATTTTTAAAAATAGCAAAAAACACATTTCTACAATATTGAATTAGCTAGGAGTTTTACTGAACATAGTCAGATAGTTGTTTATTTTATATGTTTTATTTGTTATAATATAATTGGTTTGGTTTCCACAATATAATTGCTCAAAGTCAAATTGGACCTTTGTGCCTCGTCCAAACCTATAATTGATTCGATGATAATTAATAATGTATATTTGTTTGTATAATTTTTTTTATGAAACCCTGCGTTTATCTACTAATTTTCTCTAAAAATATAGAGCAGTTTGTAAGTGATATGTATAATATATGCATATGTTTAGCTTTATATGTACCAAATGTATCGGGGAAAATATTGATTTTTTGAATTTTTTAATTTCTAGCTAAGGTATAAACAATATTTATATAAATATATCTGTTTTGATTTTCTTATTGCACAGTGTAGTGCTATACCACATCCTTATACCACAGATTACTGTGAATTTTTTAATTTTTAATATTCGTATAAGCAATTTGTAAGTACTTTTACTTCTCGACTTTTTATTCCAAACACATAGTCTAAAATTTGAACATTTTAGTCAATGTTTTGTAGTTCTACTGAATGAAACCTAGTACTATCTATAGACAAAATGTATGGATTTTATAATAAATTTTAAAAGAAATTTTTGTTCTTTATCACACGTTTGTTGTATTCTTACACGTTATACTTAATAAAATATAACAAAGAACCAAAAAAATATAGGACTGAAATATGCAAATTTAAGACTAAAATATGTTACAGTGTTTGGAATAAAAAGTAAGTATAAAAAAGTATTCCAATATTAGAAATAAAAAAATACACAATAATCTATGCTATAAAAATATGGTTAACCGTGCCTTTGCTGCAATAATAGCTGCATTGTTCAACCAATGCAAAATATAAATTTTCTATTCATTTTATTAAAATTTACTAATATTTTCTAATTACTGGTGTTATTTTTTAAGACTCTATATGTTATATATTATTATCGTTACAACATTTGATCCATTCATTAAAAGTTTCGCAATTTTTTTACGTATGAGAGGCAGACAAATGATGATTTATATTTGATGCACATTAGTTTCAACTGTAATATTAAGATTCCTTGAATCCTATAGAACATTCTACACAAAATCATCTAATTTCCATTAACTGACAGCAATACCATTCGAATTCCGCTATAAAACATTCGTAAAACACAATTATTTATATTTACGTCGTACATTAATCACGCAATAACAATACTACAACAATGAGTCTTTTCAAACCTCGTTTGTTTATTCTGGAATCGTTCGAGTTCGCTTATTTTATAAACAGAACGTTTATAGTTTATTCGTATGTTTATGTAAACCAAACCATTATAACTTATACAACCAAATAAACGAATAAGACAAAAGTTAATTAACAATGTGAGGAGATGTTCACACATTTCGACATGTACGAGTTCTGGCTTGATTTAAAACGATCGGCGTTACCAAACACTGAAATTCTCATACTGTGAAATATTTGGGAAATGAAATCATTCAGAAATTAAGAAACAAATTGAAAATATAATCATGAACCCACATACTCACATAACAATGAGATAGGATAATGGTTAACCAAAGGGTTGCATTTCGTGAAATATTAGGTTAAGTGTCCAACAAAATGCTCATAGAACTAGTAGGTGCTGATTGCTGTTGAAACAAAAATTGAAAGAAGTTGGACTTCAAAATAGTAGGAGAGACTGGGTATGGTTGTGCCAGGGTACGTTAGTGACAGTCGTCATAAAAGCTAAACTATACTGATTTTGAAAAAGGCAAAATATTAAGTATGTTTGTTCAAACAAGTTTCCATTATTGCATTGAGTCAGCGCCCTACATTTACATGATCTGCAGACCAAACTGCTTTTAAATAGTCAAAAAAGTTTCTTTGTTCAGATCTTTTAAAAATAACTGTTAGATGGTACACAACTGTTCAAATTACCATTCAATTTACCTTTCTCAGCTAACTGGTAAATTATCAGAATTATGGTTGATATTTCCAAATATGCGTTATAAGCATGATTCTTACATAAGAAAATATTTTTTTTTTTTTTTTTTTTTTTTTTTTTTCTTATAAATTACAATCTGTCTAAATAAAAAGACATTGAGTAATTATTTTGACAAATAACATTAAATTATAAAAGGAAAACCCAGTGGTTCACCTTTTATTAGTGTACTAAATTATATTATAATTTTGGTATAATAAAGAAAAAAGAAACTCAAATAAACATACAATTATAAACAAAGTAAAAAACAAAACAAAACACACACCTATTTTAAATAATATTGTAGAACAACTTATTACTGGTTAATATGTTAGATTTATTAATTGTGTTCTTTTTAATCTTATATTGTGTGGGGTATTGTAGAGACTTGCAATCAGTTCGTTTGAATGGTGGTCAGCTTTGGTCTTGAAGTTATGGGCACTCTTTCTAATTTCTTCACTGATTGTCAGTGTATCCGTGTCTTGGTGAATTAGCCACGTCGGTACATACCTTGGCGCGGATATTGCTTGTCTAAGTATTTTATTTTGAAAACGTTGCATTATTTGCAAGTTACTGACTTTAGCAGCACCCCATAGATGGATGCCATACATCCAAACTGGTTTCAGAATAATTTTGTATAATAAAATTTTATTGTACATCGACAGTTTTGATCTACTACTGAGGAGCCAATACATCGACCTTCGAAGGTGTTCTAGATGTTCACGCTTTTTTTGAATGTGGATTTTCCAGTTCAATTTTTGTCCAGATACATACCCAAATACCTTACGTGATCTTGGCTTGGAATTTGTTCGTTATAAATTGCGACAGGTGGGCATGTATCTTTCCTAAGAGTAAACGTAATGTGAACAGATTTTGAATTATTAATTGTGAATCTCCATAAAGTAAACCATTTTTCAATTATATCAAGGTGTGACTGCAGCTGTGTTGAAACCGTAACAGGATTTTGATTTCGGGTTATAATGCATGTGTCGTCCGCGAATAAAGCCAGATTAGTATTGGTAAATTGAGGAAAATCAGCAGTGTATAGTAAAAACAGCATAGGGCCTAGGACACTTCCTTGTGGGAACATAAGAAAATATGTGATAACAATTATTAAACCCGCATGATTTTCCATTATATTCGACTTTTATCAAGAAATGCCTTTTATCTACTCTTAATAATAACATCAAACAAGAATTACTTGCATTATTAGCGTTTCTTTAATTACCAAGAAGCTCTGTGTCGTTTACGCCGGCAACCTGAAATGTTTTCTCTTAATTTATTTACGAGGCCGACAAAGTTCTACTGCAGCCGATGATATAAACGAAACAAACTGTGTTCACCGGAACCAGATATAATTTCTGGGCAGTCGTGTGAGCGTGACTGCCGATAGACTTAGCGCTGGGTGGAGGAGTAATAGAAATTCTCCTATTTAGCAAAAAGACATTTAGATTTTTTTTTTTAATTTTATTTTCAATAGCAATCAGAATACATGACAATTCTATGAGCTATTTGGCTTATGTCATTCACTCACACACATACACACACACTTTCAAACACACATATAAATTTATCGGATAAATATTACAATCATATTTAGAGAATCACTTCAATAAGTGATTCTACTATTCTGTTCATATAAGGTTGTAGTAGTTCTAAGGTTCAGGATAAACTTCTGTGGAATTCCGAGATTTATATGAATTTTGCCGCCAGAGCGGCGGCATCCGAGCTGAAAGGGTTAAATTGTAGATATTTTAGAGATTATCATTGGTCCACCGGAAGTTCATCGGAATTATTGCTAAGATGAGGATACCAAATAATCGATCCATCCATTTAAAGAGTTTATAGGGTAGGATACATCGAGGCTTAGAAGTCCGCGGGTAAAAAGATCCACCAACAATATCTTAAAAAAGAGTAAAGTTAAGATTTTTTCAAGTAGATGGAAAACGATGTGTAATTAGCAAACGCATTGAATCAAGCAACGCCCCTATCAGGAGAAGAACGATCATGTTTGAAAATTTATAACAAAGCATTTTTTTCGCTGTTAGTTTTTTT
>NW_020538040.1:159442973-159601121 GCF_003426905.1 Ctenocephalides felis
TGGCCTAGAAAATTTGATCACAGAATTAGAAAATATTTTTGAGAAAAAATTATATTGACGAAATTAGGTACAGAGAATGGACATAGTTGATAGAACTATGTTGCAATTAATGAGATCCCCAGTAGACAAATATCTACAAAAATGCAGGCCACTTTGGAAAAATTATTACATTCATTTCTTGTAAGAAAACAAAATGAATTTATGACAAAAAAGGGAAGAACTATCACAGAATTAATGCATCGTAGTGTGTGATTTTTCAGAAAATAATTCATGCGTTGTCCAAGATGCTGCTCAAGGATTTTATTGGAATAATAATCGGGCTACGGTGCATTTAAAATTTATTACAAAGATAATGACGATAATGTTCGTGTTAAAAGGTTAGTAATTTTTCAGAATGTCTGCAACACGACACTGTAGCGGTTAAATGTATTTCAAAAACATTTAGTTGAATTCGTTGGTAAAGAATTGAAGTAAATTACAAAAATCATATACTTTTTGATCGGTCGGGTGCGCAGTATAAAAATAAAAAGAATTTTGTAAATCTTACTTGCCACGAAAAAGATTTTGGTCTGGTTGCAGAGTGGCACTTTTCCCAACGTCACACGGTAAGGGCGCTTGCGATGGATTGGGTGGAACTTTGAAAAGGCTAGCTGCCAGAGCTAGTCTTCAAAGAGCATCAAATCCAATCCAAACCGCAAAACAATTATTTGAATGGGCAAATGAGTCTCTTTGCAACATTTCTTCGAAATATGTAACCAGTGAATAATATATTGTTGCCGATAAAAAATGAAGACAAGATTTTAAAATGCAGTCACAGTGAAAGGCACCTTGAAATATCATTGTGTTATACCTTGAAAAAAATAAAGTGCGGGCCTAAAAACTTTTCTTTGCAAAAAGAACGCGATTCAACTGTTTTTCAACTTGTTAACGTTGTGACATGGAATGTACATTATGTAGTACATCAAAAGAAGCTATATTATATAAACTAATTATAATGCAATAAATGAATTATTTTTTAATCGCATTCTCTTGTATTTATTTTTTAACGAAATCAAACCTACCCAATACAATTAATTTAACTTTTGTTCATATTCCAACGAATAATAAGTTTTAGTTTATCAGTTTCAAAAATATGAGCATTTTGTATAAAATATTTGTACCTTATTTTTTCTCAGTAACGAAATTGTAAAATATTTTAGTTAAAAACAGTACTTGTACTCATTTAATACGCGCGATGCGCTTTCAAAGGGACGCGCGGCGCGACTTGCGCTCGAAAACATTTAATATCTTCCGATGTAACAGCCATCCCATCGAATTGTAAAATAATATTAAAGTAGATAAAAAAAGAAAACAATATGGTTTTTTACGCAATCGATTTAAGTCGGGCGCCCGTATGTAAAACCAATGTAAACAATCAATTGTTATTATTGTTAAAATAATTGCAAAAACATTATTTTTTTTAATTACTTCAAAGTTGAGTCATAATAAATATAATAAAAAAAAAACAATACTGATCTGATCAACACAACTGAAGATAATTAACATAATGCAGAGGAAGTTCATAAAAATTGAGAAAAATCGGCAATATTTCAATCGTAAATATCAACAAAAAAAAATTTTTGCGGCAAAATCCTGAAATACGTGTCAAATGATTTATGTATAATATCTATAAAAAAAAATTCAGCCGATTCTAAAATATCAAGGTATGGTTGGTGTACGGTTTGTAAAAGAATGACCCATATACAATATACAATATATTATTGCCAGAAATATGTAATATAACACAAAAATTATTCAAACAAAGTTAATAAAAAATCTTTTTGATAACGCTTTTTTAAAAACGAGATTATGGAAAAAAAGCGTTTTAATAGATTTTTAAGATCCAACGGTAAGTCAATATACAATATGCAACATATTATTGTTAGAAATATGTAACATAACACAAAATTATTTAAACAAAGTTAACAATTTTTTAAAAAAAAAATTGTATTGTTTATTTTGTATTTTTCCTTTCTCTTTTGTATTTTGTCTTAGTTAAGTTAGATTTTTCTATAAATGTTCATCCGAAAAGGATAAGACAAACAACCACATGTCACAACCGAACCTAATGCACACTTTTCAAAACAAATCATCGTTATGACTGAGCTACATTATCTAATTATAAGTAAAACTAATTGCTGGTAATTCACTACTAATTTTAAACTAAGTGATCTATCTGTATACGAGATATAGTTTTTATTTAAAAAAAAAATCGAATACAGAAGCTTTTTTGACTCTTTAAGAGCAATGCAGTCTACAGATCATGATGATGTAGGAATGCAATAACGGAAACATGTCCGAACAAACATACTACATCTTTCGCCCTTTGAACCCTTTGTCAAAAACTGTTTAGTTCACCTATTATAGCGACTGTCACTACCCTGGCACAACCGTACTCAGTATCCCCTACTAGAGCCAAAATGTATGAAGTTAATAATATTCAAATAAATTCGTGTACAGTAGTCATATTTAATTAGTAAGGTTAATACTATTTCTCTCTGATAAGGTTTTTTGTCGATATTTCTAATTCGGCAGGTAATTTGTTGCAAAGGCTGCTTGTACTTATAAGGGTCTTGTACGTCCTTTATTTGTTTTATAGTGTTTCATATAAAAGTTTTCACTCTGTCTAGTGTGATGCTCATGTATATCCGTTTTCAGACTACTTAAATTCAATATCTTAGAATTTATAGACGATATTTATTAACGATTCAATGTATGGAAAGACTCATTTAAAAAAATCTATGATGTCGCAAACAGGGTGCATCGCATTTAATCGCCAATTGCAGTACAAAGCCAAATAAGCTCATGACCATCGACATAAGAAATCGACATTACAGATGCGTGCATAGTAGATAAAACAAAATAAAAAAAGCAGAATCCTACTACAAGAACCTGTCGGACGCCATCAAGTCAAAATGATACAAAAAAAAACATTACAAGAACAACGTATACAATATAACACTGCGACAAAAATATCCTCCAGTTGCTTCCACTCTAACAGCTGACAAGACCGCCGACGGGACCAGCATCGGGGCATAACAATTAAAAATCTATAGAACGCGGGGCCAAACAATGATGAAATTTGTTAGTGTTATTTTCTCTAAGAGATTTACGAACATCTGACGGAAGAGTTGGAGTTGGAAGTCATCTGGTCGGTGCAGGGCCGCAGTGATAGTAACACCCAACATACATTTAAAATTAAATTAAACTAGTTGGTATTGGTATTTTGCCTTGAGGCAAGTTACATGAACATCCCAATATGTGTAATAAATCGACTTAATCATTAAAAAATAAATTAATATGTAGTGATTAAAAGTATGCCGACTGAATTCATTACACATAATTGAAAAAAAACGAACTCGTTAATTCGGAGCTCTTCCTAAAAGCAAATTTTCAAAAATCAATAATTTTTATAATTGGACCAGATTCCGTATGACTTTAATTATTTAGTATGTTCATTAAGACCAAGTACTCTATCGTCATACCAAGTAAATAGTCTAATTTTAATTTCAACCAACGTCAAAAAAACTACTCATTTTCTCAAACTTTGATGAATTTTCAAAATTAAACTACTTGTCGTAAGGCCGTAATATTACAGTAAGTTCTATAAGACCATGATATATATCGCTAAAAAAAGTTTCATAAAAATCGGCATTTTTTTTTTTTGTAACAGTTAATTACAAGAAAACGGCTCGGTAGATTTTCACCTAAAACTAATCAGTATTATTCCCAACTATATCTTTCGAACAGTTTTTGTTTCTTTAAAATCGATTCGGTAGTATGAGCTTAAATGTGGACGAAAAGTTTAACACTTTTTTTTCAAATTATAATGAAACGGCTTGGCAGATCGTCGTACAAAACTGACAAACGATAGTCCTCATCGAGATACATCAAATGGCTATTAAATTTCTGAAATCGGTTCAGACGTTTTTGAGAAAACGTCGATGAAAGGTCTAATTTTGACAAATGCCAAATGAACAATATCAATTTTTGCAAACTTTGACGAATTT
The DNA here is from genome assembly GCF_003426905.1 of Ctenocephalides felis. NCBI lineage: Eukaryota > Metazoa > Arthropoda > Insecta > Siphonaptera > Pulicidae > Ctenocephalides > Ctenocephalides felis. The sequence continues at coordinate 159,447,023 of NW_020538040.1, forward strand.
TAAAGTTAAACCAATTGTCGTAGGGCCGTAATATTTTAGTATGATCTAGAAGACTATGGTATCTGCCGTCAAAAAAATAAAAATAAAAATCGTCGAAAAAAATTTTTTTAACACTTTATTACAAGAAAACCGCCCGGCCGATCTTTACCAAAAACTAATCAGCACGATTCCCAACCAATATCTTTCGAATGGTTTTTGAATTTTCATAATCGATTCAGAATTGCGGGCAAAAACGTGGACGAAAAATTTTTCACTTTTCTGCTCAGCCGTTTCTGAGAAAACGTCGATTTACGGCCAAAAATCTGTTCACACACACGCACACACACACACATACTTTTTCCCAATTTGGTCTCATTCGATTCAGAATGGCTTGAAAGCTGGAGAAAACATAAAATTAGCGAATCGGGTTTTTTGATGAAAACATGAACTTATTCTTCGGGAAGTTAAACAGTAATAGGATAATAAATAACGTTTTTTCATCAAACTAGAATAAAATAATGTAAATATATTGTGTAATAAATATATGTATGTAGTATAAAGAATAAAATAATAAATATGTAAAAATCATTTATTAATAAAAACCAAAATATAATTGTATCTTTTAATTTTTTATTTCAATTTGAAATAAATTTAGTTTTTTCTTGATTTTCACTGATGAAATTTTTTTGATATTTTTGAATCAATCCTATATTAAATTTCTTTTATAGCTAATTCATCTCTGCGTTTCCATTACATATTTGCTGTATTTTTGTGAAAACTCCCATCGAGTCAATGTTTAGTGCACGGTTGCCCAGAGTTCAATTTCTTATATAGAAATCTGGCATCAGATTGAATCATGAATGCTACTGGCCGTGCCATTTGATCAAATCATGCATTTAACTGTCATTAATACTAAAACACGAGAACATAGTCATATCTCATTCAATCAGATAACAAGAGTTGGAGATGTTTCCATTTGTATAAATTATTCGTAGAAGAGCTGGTAGATGGTACATCTACCGTAGGTGTACCATTTTTGGAAATAGACCAACAATCAAATTAATTTTAACAATAATATACTTAAACTCAAATCTGGGTATAGATATTTGACCTTAGCTATTTAGATAGCAAATTTTGAAAAAAAAGTATTCTCAATGTATGTTACAATTATTATACTGCGGTTGTCTTACGGTTAAATTTTTATAGACAAATATGTGTGAATGTAGTTGAATTATATATATATATATATATATATATATATATATATATATATACATATAATTGCTAATGGTAGCTGCACGATCGATCGATTTATAAGTGAAAGGCTATTAGTAATGGGCGCCATATCACTGTTAGTCCCATATCATGATTCTCTCAAGAAAAACTAATGATATCTTCATATCTATTGACTGGAATACAGGTGATATATTATAACAAATCGTTTTATTTATAAGTCCACGATTCCATGAACCCGAGATAGAAAACAAACATTAGCAACCAAGGAAAAAAGAGCAGAAAACAAATCTAGAAATAAAATCCTAAGAAAAGAAGGTATGAATGAAAATGTTTGGAAGTGGAGAAAACTTTTGAATTTTTAGAATGAATTAATAATATCACAATCTTATTTTTAATTTTAAATGGATTTTATGAAATAATAAGTACATAATTATAATACACAAAAAATTAGTGATATGGATATATAGATCAAATTTGCAGGTAAATAATTATTGCTACTCAAAATTATTTTTTATTTTTTATACATCTTTCTTTATTTTTTTCTGATGCAAAATCCATTCCTTTTGTATTTTTTTTGCTTAATATTCTGTATTTTTTGTCATTAATAGTCTTAATGTTAGTCTATATTTAAAATTGTGTTTAACAGAAAAATCTGATGATGGAACGTATCTAGTTCCGAAACGTCGTAATTAAACATCTACAAAAAAACAAATCGTTTTTTATTTATTGTATTTGTTGTTCAGTAAGTATATATACCTTTCAATTTATTGAAAAAATGCAGGACTTGTCCATTAAATATAAAACACTGTATATAACCTTGATCTGGTATTTTTCAAAAATATTCATCAGCAGAATTGAAATAACTAGTTATTCTATTTGTCTCTTGTAAAATGCTTTTGCAACTTAATTGACTCTATTCACTATTTTTTATTGTTTACACCTTTGCCAGGGTAAAGGTTCAGCTGGTCCTTTTTATCCCACCCACATGTAAGCTTTAGCAGAAGTTATATAAAAAACGGTTGACCCTAACTTAAAAATAACAATATACCTTATAAAACAATTAAATAAAATATACTTAAAAAATATATTAAGGTCTCTTAAACTAAACAACAGTGCTCACAACCAAAAAAACTAACAACAAAAGAAAATACTTCTGTTTTGAATTTTCAAACATTGCTATTTATCTTCTGGTAGCGACGTGGCAAAAATCAAGGTGATGACTGGTTACACATCTTTTGTCCTCTACTTTCAAATATTGTTGTTAAAAAATTCCTAGCTTTACTTGTTTTTGAGACATCGGTGGTGGAACTATTTTCAATTCCAGTGCGATCATAGGTACACAGCCTGTATAATCTAATTGATTTGTTTACTGTGACTCGATGATTTATGAACTACGTTATATTGCATGACAATTCTTAAGGATCTATTATTTTTCTCGGTTGCGTTGGATCCGAGCGCGGACACTGTGATTTATTGCGCCGGCCTCGCATGTTAACTTCGCCGTATCGGTAAAGGCATTCAATTTTACAACCTGTGGAGATTGATCGAAAATAGAGAATTAATGTAGTTTTATAACGCTCAAACATCTTATGAAACATGAGGCTGCTGTAATTCAAATTTGACGAAAAGTAGAATTAGTAGATATCAGTTTATTTACATCTTCTGCATCAACGGTGAAGACAGATAATAGACTTTTGCAAATTTTGGTATTGAAACTTTTATTTACTTCCCGTAGAGTAAGTTATAGTAATCCTAAAAAAAATCTGAAATGATTTTTTTTATATAAAATTACGTTTCAGAGGTTTTTGAACATTTTGGCATACCTTAGAAAAAATTGATGTATGTGTGTGTCTGTTCGGATACAAATTTTCGTCGCCGATTTCGAGACCACGGTTCAACCGATTTGAATGATTCAAAAAACGTTTGATTCTTATGATTAAGGAGACGTGCTGATTAGTTCTTGGACAAGACAAGTGCATCCATTTCCAAGGTACAGAGCAAAAAGTGCCAAAAACGGTAACTTAGTTTTTAAGAGAACGGAGCGTCTGATTTTGATAATTCAAAAAACATTTTACTTGTATTGACAATAGAAGAACTGGTTAAATTTTTGGGAAAGCAGGTCTAGCGGTTTTGATAAAGTAAAAAGAGTAAAAAAAGCCATTTGGCAGTCAAAAATGATCACTAGACATGTGCACATCAAATTATCAGATATTTTATGAAGATTTTAATAATAAGTATGAATTTTGTGTACATTTATATAGGTTCCGTAATATTGTTTGTCAGTTAGACTGCGACGCAGCGCTTATGCGCTTTCATATCTCGTTTCTCGTTATGACTTTTTAATATAATGGCTTTACAAGACAACACAACGAAGGGTTGTTCTCACTTTTTGAGGAATTTATGAATAAATTCATTCTAATACTGATAAATTTTTGTTGGATGCAGAAATGCTAGGTAGAATCCATTTTCACTTATTGTTAGAAACATATTGCTATCTATGTTTTCAATTCAATGTGAGAGGAAGGTATCAAACCTGGAACTTCTGATTGTAATATCCTATATCTCTCACCACAAAGCCATAGAAAAGTCTTTAAATATTGTAGTCTTATACCCGGACGCCCAATCAATGGATTGGCTTTTAATTTAGCCCTTTTTATAAGTACGACGATACATTTGATAATGTCCAGGAGAGAATAGGCGCAAATATTTAAATAAAAAAGTAGTCTGACACTGAAACAAGATTGTCATTTTAAATATGTTGCTATTCGGCCCAGAATAACAACAAAACTATATTGAAGGATTTGTAACTTACGACATCGACTATAGTACGTAATTTTATAATATCATCACACCAAGCGTTATCACCCATAACATTAATTTCTAGAAATATAAGTTATCAAACGGTAAATAAATAAAAATTAATACAAAAAATTGTACTTAATACAAAGATTCTACTTGGGTAATCTCTAAAAAAGTATTGTAGTATATAATAGTTAAAACAATCAATGGATAGCCACACTTAATACAAATTAGTTCAAAACATCTCATAGAACACATACAAATTTCTGATTGCTGTTAAAGAAATAAAAAAATGTATCACATACAAAATATTAAAACATATAATTGAATCCATCAGCAAATTCTAGAATCTACCTAGAACTACAAACATGCATTCCAAAATGACTCCCAAAACTACTTTTTTACTTTCAGGTGATTTCTGAAACGTCTTAGATTAGTTTGTAAACCAATTGCTTGTGCTATATAAAGCAAATTATAATATATTTTACCATGTTTAGTAAATAAATCAAATTATTTATATCATTCCAGCACACGATTTGTTCCTCATTTTTATTATTCTGGCAAAACCGCTGCAGTTCAATCACCCAATTTTACAAACTGTTTCATATCAGTATTTTTATAAATGACACGCATAAAAATAAAATAAAATAAAATTAATCGTTAAACTTTATTGCTTTTTTAATGTTAAAATCTCAAATTTACGACAATGTGGAACCAAATGAGCCTCTCAACAATTCTTAATATCACTCGATGTAACAGTGTGTATTATTTCTTCAACAACATAATCCTGTCATAAAACTAATATCGCACTAGAAGAATAATATTGAAATTTTATTAATAAAAACGGTACAATAATCTCTAGATCATTTCCTTGGCTCATTTAAGAATTATGTAACCCACACGGAAAGCGCAGGATTTAATGTGCTGATGGACAGACATAAATAATATTTAAAAACTTGGCGCGATAAACATACCAATCCTATCAAAAATTAAGTTTTTTATATGATATATGAAGGAATGACATGTGGAAGAGAGAAACTATGTTAGAAGCATTTTTAAACAATTTTAAATGTCATAAATATAGAAGCTATTATTTATATACCACTTTAAAAAATGAATTAATATATAATGCTCATGTGGTCGCGCGTGATAAGATAAAGATTGTGGAATATTGAAACATGGGAATCATATATGTCCTCGTTCTTTTGATATATAAGAATTGATGATCAAAATTATATAGTTTCGTATAAAATTAGTAAATTAAAATTCAGGAAATATTGCTTATTATATTGCAAATGATTTTTGACATGCGAAATCAAATCTTTCAAATTCATTGCGCTTCTAGAAATTAGAAAGTGGAAAATTGTGTAATAATATAAAGGTCCGCGGGCAAAAAGGGTCTACAGCCGATGTCTCAAAAACAAGTGAACTTAGAAATTTTCCAACAACAATATTTGAAAGTAGAGGAAAAATGATGTATAACCAATCATCACCTTGATTCTTACGACGTTGCTATCGGGAGAAAAACAGAAATGTTTGAAAATCCATAACAAAAGTATTTTCTTTCGTTGTTAGTTTTTTTTTAAGTTGTGAGCACTATTGTTTAATTTACAAGACCTTAATATAATCTTTAAGTATACGTTATTCAATTATTTCATAAAATATATTGTTAATTTTAAGATTCAACACCTTTTTTATATAACCTCTAAAAAAGCTTACGCGTGGGTGAGGTAAATAGGACCAACTGAACATTTACCCTGGCAAATATGTAAATAATAAAAAATAGTAAATAAACAAGTAAATTAAGTTAAAAAATAATTTTACAAGAGATAAATTAAATAAATAGTTATCTCAACTGTTTTGATGATTATTTCTGACGAAATACCAGATCAAGGTTATATACAATGTTATCTCTGTGAAAAATGTTTCCTTGAAATTTATATTTCGCATTGGTTAAATAATGCAGCTATTATTTCGTAAAATCCCTTTAAAATTAAAAATAAGACATTAGACCTGTTTGCCCCCTGACCATCCCATTTTACCAGGTAAAAGGACCAAGTGACAAATTTAAAAAAAACAGCAAAAAAAAACATTTCTACAATAATGAATTAGAAAAACTCCCATGTTTTACTAAACATAGTCAGATAATTGTTTGTTTGATATGTGTTATTTGTTGTGATATAATTGGTTCGGTTTTTACAATGTAATTGCTCAAAGTTAAATTGGTACTCTATGCCAAGCAGTTGATTTTATATCTCCTGTAGATAGTTGATCATATAAAATTATTAAAAAAAAAAAGTTAAATTGGTGTTTGTGCTCCACCGTATCCTATACTAGTTCTTGATGTGCAATATTAAAATTGTAATTGTAATCTATATTCAAAATCAATCTATCATTTATAAAAATCATGTCATAAATATTTATTGTCACCTATAAAATTTGTTTATACAAAAGATTTAAATAAAATTAAAATAAAACAAATTAAACAAACGGACAACAACGTCGTCGAAACAGTATTATACATAGAGTTACCTATCTTTTACATTAATTTGTTCAGATATGAGCATGTTAATAAGAATCTAAAATTTTAATAATAAATTCTAGTAAGAGATATAATCCTCTTCAAACGACATAAATCACATCTCGCGAAACTGGTTCTGTTCAACTTAATGGGTTATGTGGATTTGTAATCGCGTTTTAATTTAAACAGGTTATGAACTTTGATTACTAGCATTCAAAACGGATATATCATCTGGAACTTTCAAGTAATACTATGCACAAATATTCATATAATGACACAATTGATGATCAGAATTTCATTTTACTACGTTCATTTTATCTTTTACAAATGCATTGACCTGAAATTTAATTAATGCAGTTGAGAGAAAAATAGATAAGCATTTGCCATTACACCTTGCACGGAAAAAATCACATTTGTGTAGGGGAGCTAGGGGCTTATTGTAACAGGAGTAAGTAGTAACAGCCGTTTTCCAAAAAAATCTCGAACTATATTTTATACTTTTTGGTCTCGATTGGACATGTAAACCGTCTTCATTGCACCCGTCATGCATCATCATATATCATTTTCAGATATCCGATAGACAGTTGTAATTTCATAACTATTTGATACTATTCTATACAATTCGATAACCCGGGACAAATAATCTAAATCCGGGACAAATATTGCTCTTAGAAAAACGCGGGACACAAGGTGGAAATCCTGGAATATCCTGACCAACCGGGACGTATGATCACCTTAATTTATTACAATCGACTTATATTTTAAGAATTACATCAGAATTCTATACTGACTAAAAATAAGACAAAAACCTAAAAACATTCTGCAATTAAGTTTTGAACGAAATCCAACACATTGCACAGTGTCCTTTACGTGATCAACATTTTCAATCTAAATTAACTCAACTATGCCTGTTCTATGAATACCGTAATTTCCTCAACAAATTAAAACCTTATTTGGACATCGTAACGGTAAAAGTTCGTGTTTAAATCAAAGGCAAAATATTGCACTATGTTTACTATAAATAGCACGTCAGAACGCGTAACATGTACATGATTTATAGTAAACCACTTCCAGTGATGAACGGCGAAATGAGTTATTGGATTCAGAAACTGGATACCTGTGAACAAAGCTTACTATGTATTTTCACGTAGCCAAGTAGGCAGGTGTATGAATTATACTAGACCAAGGAATTAATAGGAGAGCTGGCGAAAGTTTGTATCAGAATCTTAAATTAATTGTATAGTGCTACAAAACCAAATGCAATTTAGGTTTCTGAAGTACAACATATCTTATGGTGCAATCTAGTCATTTCCTTGTAAAACGTAGTCATATACATTAACGTACGATTTTTTACGTGATTTGTGACATTATTCGTAAAATAAGTCTATTGCAATATAAAAAACTTTATCACATAAATAATAGAAACAAAAGTTTGATGAAAACAATCACTCAAGTCAGTACACTAGTGTACATTTTTTCAAATATTTTTTTTCATACAAAGTGTAAATTGAGAAGGTTTAGTAATTATTTTTAGATAACAGCCAGTCATATTTGTTAAATCGTAGATCAAAGCATTTCTAAAAAATACAAATGTAAAAGTAAAAAAAAAATCTGATCGATTGTGTCATTATATGAATCTTTGTGCATAGTATTACTTAAAAAAAAAACGAAAAAATACTTAAATATTAAAATATTATTGTTACTGTATCTTCAAAAGCTCAATTAACACTATTTAAAGCTTGTAAATATATTTCATTAATACTCATTTTAATATTTTGCACATTTTATAACAAACTGTATTTTTGATTTAGTCCATAATCAATAACATGTATATGTCAAATATTAAAAATAATAAACCTCTACACTAGAAAATAATCTCTAACAAATGACATGTTGATCTTAACCAATTAACTGTGGTGCGCTCATTGACTTGCAAAGTCGTAATCAAGGTAAAATGTTGTTTTGAGGTAAAAAGCTTCCTACAGCTTTTTATATGATGCGGCCTCAATATATGGTAAATATCTTGAAATTCGAGAATAAGTTTTATTTTTTACTTTCCCAAAAATTGCAATCTGAGAAGACAATGGTGAAAGATTTATATGCATGACGAGTATACTCGTCAAATCACAAGTATACTCGTCAAATCACAAGTACACTCGTCAATCACAGTGAACTGGTTAATGTAAAACACCTATCTTGAAAACTTGCAAAGATGTGACAAGTTCAATTGACAATTTTTTACATTTACTGAAGCATTTCTTTTCTAAATTTCTTTTTCCAAATTTGCAAAACAAAAGATATTAATAGCTTTATTGATAGATTGAAAACCCAAAAGTTTCTCTGAAGCGACAAGTATAATAAATTTAACAGTCGAAAAATAGCATTGTATATTAACAATATTTTGATTTTCTAATTTAATTTGTACATACATGTCTGGTATGTTGCAACTGCTCAACAGATAAAAATCAAAGAAGTTTCCTAATTTTAATTTGGCATGATGCTACTTCATTGCTACCTGTTAACTTATTATTTGTTTAATTGAAAAAAAAACAGCCATGTTTTTATCATATTTTAAAAGCAATCAGAATCTTTAGTCGAATTTTTGGATGATAATTCAACGGTTGATCCATTCATCTTTGATTACTTTATTATTAAATCTAATATATTATTATATCTAATAAGGCTATTATTCAATTTGGTGCAACAATGCCCGGGAAAGGCTATATTCGCTTATTTGTACGTACATATCAGATATGTTTGTAACTGCTCAGCAGATAAAAACAAAAAAAAAAGTTTCTTACTACTTCGTTGCTACCTGTTAAATTATCATTTGTTTAATTAAAAAAAAAACAGTCATGCCTTTTTATCATATTTTAACAGCAATGAGAACCCTAACGTGATATAAGCTGTTGAACTAAAACTTCCCCTTTTCCGTCGTATTTTTAGATGGCAACCCTACAGTTGATCCATCCATATTTGATTACTTTATTATTAGAAATTATCTAATAGGACTATTATTCAATTTGATGCAACAATACCAGGTAAGGAATATTTTCACTTGGAAATATATTTAAGACCTATATTCCCAAGTGAAAATTGATAGAGCTATAAAACTATACGCCCACCGCTCTGCCACAAAGGACCTATCTAAAATAACCCATTTTAAAAAGTGTTTATCCTAAATCGAGTTTTATTCAGTGTTTTCGAACCAATTATCCAGGAAGAGCTATTTTCACTTAGAAACATATTTAAAACCTACATTCCCAAGTAAAAGTTGATATCGCTATTGCTCGATATCAGGGTTGTTCGTGACGGGGATTGAACCCGCGATCTGCCTGATTGCAAAACTACACGTAACCACTCTGCCACAAAGGACCCATTTAAAATAATTCGTTTATCTCAAATCGAAGTTTTGTTCAGTATTTTCGAACCAATTATCCATCCATTACCCAGCTCTCTCATTACAAATATTTATGATGCGTACAAGTAAAATACCTGGCCGAGAATAGTCATAATCTAGGCGGCGTTGGTTAGCATCCTGTCTTTACGCGAATTCTGTTGCACGGCAGGAGACGTTCGCGAATAGACATCGGAACGCCAAACCATAAATACAAACGTGTCGCTTGATTCGATTTCCTGCTCTCGTAATGGGTTTTAGATGACAGAACAACCCTGGGGAGAGAATGTTGATTTTGTTTCCCGTAATTCCTTCAATTACGTCAATTGTGCGCGTTTGTGCTCATCTAGAGAACATGTAGTCAAATATTCAGAACCTCTCTACAGAAAATTAAGGGCTGGGATATGTGAAGCTTGCGATGGTAGAGAGTTGGACAAGGACGAATCATAGATGACAATCGTAAAATTTTGCACACGATGGATTTTATGTATTTTAAGTAAGCACTATTCTTGCACCTTAATGTATATCTTTTATAGCCCTAAATCTTCAAAATAAAGGTAAAGCTGAGCGAAGTAAAAAAGTCTACCATCAGAAACAAGTAAAGTTGTGTATATGCGTACGTAATTATGGAATGCCTCTTCTCAGGTTATTGGGTTATAATTTAACCCTTGTAGCTGTAGACTGTATTAAACACTGATTTGTTGGTATAATTTATGTATTTGTTACACTTCTTGTAACAATCACTGATTTGTCACTAAGTTATTAAAGAAGATATATTTATTGATTATTTACTATATATGCTGTTACGCTTATTTTAGTTTTGGAAGTGAACAATTAGTCCTATCAAACTCTCCCCTACCCTCTCTACCAGGAAAGCAACTTTCCGGTAAAAGCTCAATTGTAAAGAAGGCAAAAGAAGCGTAACCAGCCATCACCTTAATTCTATCAGAATCTACCTTAATTCTACCCTCAGAAGTATTTCTGTCGTTGGTAATTTTTTTTTTGGTTTTGAGCTCCTTTATTTAGATCATGACAAACATAATTTTTAAGTATACGTAATTCCATAGCATTAAAGATACGTGTTTATTCTTATTTTTAAGTTACATTGAACAGTTTTCTTATATATATTAAAAGCTGTAAGGGGTGGAGTAGAAAAGACAAACTAAACTTTTACGCTGGCAAAGGTGTAAACAATAAAAAATAGTAAATAAAAAAGTAAACAAAGTTAAAAAAAGCAATTTTACAAGAGATAGAGACTAGAAGTTATTTTCACTCTGCTAATAAATATTTCTGACGAAGTACCAGATCTAGGTTATACACAGTGTGATCTTTGTAGAAAAAGTGCCCATAAAATTTATATTTTGCATTTGTTAAATAATGCAACTATTATTTCATAAAATCCCTTAAAAATTGAAAATGAGACATATGGACTGTTTTCCTCTGGCAATTTCTTATTACCCCGCCTTTGGGGCAAAAAGTACCAGGTGACAAATTAAAAAAAGCAAAAAAAAACACATTTTTCAATTGAGAATTAGATGAGAGTTTTACTGAACATAGTCAGATAGTTGTTTGTTTGATAAGTGCTCTTTGTTGCGATATAATTAGTTTAATTTGCTCAATATAATTACTCAAATTCAAATTAGACCTTTGTGCTCAGTCCTACCCTATTATCAAATTTGAAATATGTATATATTGTACCATGACTCTGTTGATTTTCAAATATATTTTAGATAATATTTAAATCGTCGAAAACCATCATATCTCATAAACAGTATATATTTTTCTTCATTTTATTTTCCCATGCCACACGGCGTGACAATTACTCTCACAAAATCGCGAGTGATATTACATAAAATTGGGTGTTGATTTGGCAGACAATATTATTGAGCTGTGGATCACAGAGCAATGTTTCAGCATTGCCAAGTTATTAAGTCTTCAAGTATAAATTATTAGTTGTTTTTAGACGACGAACGTGTGCAATTCGCTCTGGTACACACGGATCCTGACCAAACAAAACTTATCATAATATCTAGCCAAACCCACTTTGAAATTCGTGAGTTACGTAAATAATCGCCGTGATCACTGTTCGTCCAATCACAGGAAACGAATAATGTGTATACGCAATATCCAATTCTATTTGATCATTCCACCATATAGCATTTATTATACACAGTGTTGAAATATATACTCCACATTTACTATGGAATTATGCCAATGTAATTGGAAAGGCACCTCTCATTAGATGCGTTCATCAAATTGCGATGTTGGCGTAATATGGTAAAATATGATGAATCTATGAACCAGATTTAATAAGATGCCCGGAGATAATCAGCATACATCGTGACCAAATAATTGCAGCTGCTGTAAGATGCAGGATATTTGTTTGTTTATAGAAAATGTAGCAATCAAGAACCTTGCCTTTGAATTTGAAATGAATGAAGCTCCGTCTAAGACTACTACTATTCTTGAAAATACTTGCAAGTAACAGTCTTCATTTCCAGGAATTATTAGTTTGTAATCGAAATTCGCGAAGCAATAAAGTATGAAAGTCATATTCAATTCAAATTCGCCATCAAGGCTTCTATCTGTATATTTTTATTTCCCATTACATTTACTTTTTCTGATGATCCGATTTTCAGTACTGAATGAGTGAGTTTCAGAATTCCACGACCAAAATCGTAACTTTTTTGTAAGCTCTTATTAAATATTTTCTTTAATTTGAACCATTTCTAAAATTGCTAATATTTAGTAATTAAAACTCGAATTTACAATTGGATAAAATAATATTACTTGACTAGAAAATATATCCAATTTTTATCAAACAATAAGCACAATTTCCTTCTCCATGTAACAAATAAATCTGTTCTTCTATTCTCAGTAACTATTGGCTGTGATAAAACTACCAATTAATACAAGTTTATCATAGTCAATAATACAACAGACAATTAATTTGAAATTATTTAAGTCACTGCGCATTTAATAGTGTACTTATTGTTTTATGAAGAATAGAAACAAGAAATTCAATACATATAATGGACTGTGATTGCAACTTTCGCTCATATATAATGCATTATAGAAGCTGGTAAATAAATAATAATGAAAATAATATTTTATTTAAACTTAAATAGCATGCATACTTTTAATTGTTAAAATTAGTATAATTCTGTCGATTTGAAAAACTGCATTAACCAGTTAACTGTGGCGCTTACATCGAACAGATTTGTATCGTTCGAATCGAGCTCATGACAAATAACTTGTGCTGGTAAGATATCTTATAAAATATATAGATTTATTTTACAATATTGAAAAATTTTATACTGCGCTTTACATCTTTGTTAACATAAACACATTACCTAAATATGTATTAAACAAAAAACCAACGGATTAAATTCAATGAAATATTAAAATAAATTTAGTAAATTTAGTAAATTTTGTAAATTTAGATGAAAAGCAAGAACTATTTAAAAAAAAAAAAAAGAACAGTAGGAAATATTAATTAATTATCTCAATCTTAAATCTTATTAATTAAGTAGTTACATTATTTCAAAAATTTCATTTCTTTGAGGTAAAATGCCACTTACAACTACCAATTTTATACAGTCATAGCCTCAAAATATTCCAAACAACCTGATATTTAAGAATATATTCGTTTTTTTTTCAAAAATTTGAATTTAAATACCATATAGCCACTGATTTATACGCATGACGAATATACTCGTCAATATACAAAATTCTGCCACTTCTACATGACGAATAAATTCGTCAATAACAGTTAACTGGTTAAATAAAATTTGACGTCAAAACCTTTTTTTATTTTTTTTATTGACGCCGCTTAGGGGGCGTCCATTAATCACGTGATCGATTTTTTACGAATTTTTTGATACCCTCCCTTGCTGATACGTGCTAATATTCAAAATTACCCTCCCCCAAAACACGTGTATTTTTAGTTACGAGAAATATTTGTAATTTTTTTAAATTCATTCATTTAAAAAATCAGGTCAAAAGTGTATTTACACGTGATATCTTACTATATCCTTCGCGCCCCCACGTGATATTTTGTGATTTTGGATGAACTATAATAATAATTAGTTATAATAATTAGTTATAATACTTTATAACTGACTTCTTTATTCTTCTTTTTATTCTAATATTTCTTCAAATTGTACTCAACTTAAATGTAACAAATCAAATGACAATTATATGTCGGTGCCAGGATTCGAACCGACTAACCCTGGCATGTAAGTCAGAAACGCTACTGACTGAGCCTTTCTTGTCACCAAAACAATTTCAAACAATAAATACATCTAACCCAAAAGAGCCGTGACATTAAAATGATTTATTTCTTCTCGAACATAAATCCGCCGATGTCTAGGTGACTTCACTTAATCATTTTGCTCACTTTGCACTTATCGTTCGCGATCCTCCTGAGCCGTTCCCTGAGCTGTCGTTACGACCCCAAACCAACCCCAAAGCAACCCCCAAAGCCCGTTCACAAATGGACGAAACCGGTGGGTGTTTAGACTTCCACTCGAATAACAACCGGACGGATATCATTCAAATTTCCATTATATTTCCATTTATTTCAAACAGAAGTTTCTACATGTCTGCAAACTCTTGTCGATCGGATGAAATCTGAAATGCTCACATGAAATACGAATGTTTTCTTTATAACCCATCGCAGTTATGTTTATGATAATCGGAGAGGAGCGCTAGTATTGTGTTTTCTTATTTTTTGTTGCGTGTTTTTACTATTGGGAATGTTTGTGTCATACGAGAAGGATTTCCGGCCATAAATAAAATATGTGGATGCATTGCGTAATAGTTTTCCACAGATCGATCGGACAATAGGCAAAATTTTATGGTTTGAAAATGTAGCAAGTAATATATTATTGATGATATAAAATCAAAACTATTACACCTTCCATAATCTGTATTAAGGACTATTTATTTCTGAGAACGACGGTATTAGAAGGCAATTCATTGTTCTTACTATTTGAGACAGGATAGAGTGGGACTTAAAGGTCCGCTGGGAAAAAGGTCCACACCACCGATATCATAAAAATAAGTAAAGTTAAGAATTTTTAAAAACATTTGGAAGTAGAGAAAAAAAGACAGACATAACCAGCCATTAGAAATAGAAATTACGGACTTGCAGAAGTGTTTTGATTTTAGCATAATTATGAGATTAAAAAACAATGTGTTTTATTAGCTTGGCATAGGGTAAGTTATAGTAATCGTAAAAAATTGAAAATGAATTTTTTTTATATCTTCACGTTTCAAAACATTCTGAACATTTTGGCATACCTTAGAAAAAATTGATGTATGTGTGTGTGCGGATACAAATTTTTGTCCACGATTTTGTGAACACGGATTGACCGATTTTAATAATTCAAAAAATATTAGATTTGTATTAATCGGGAGATATTCTGATTAGTATTTGGCAAAGGTAGGTCTGGCAGTTTTGAAGATACGGGGCAAAACTTGTCATAAATGGTAATTCAGATTTTAAGAGAACGGAGCGTCCGATTTGAATAATGCAGAAAACATTTTATTTGTATTGACGAAATAAAGTCCCGATCAAAGGCAGGTCCAGCGCTTGCGAAGATGCAATAAAAAAAGTAAAAAGTGCCATTTGTCGGTCAAAAATGATCATTCGACATATGCACATCAAATTATCAGATATTTTATAGGAATTTTAATAGTAAGTAATTTTTTTTCATATTTCTATGGGTTCCGTACTGATGTTTATCCATTAGACTTCGACGCGGCGCTTACGCTCTATTTTTTTCGTCATTTCTTTTTTAATTTAAAATTTCTCAAAAATCTAATTTTTTCAAAGTTTACAAAATAATTTAAAGCTCCTTTAAAAATTTCAATTTTTGGTACAAAAAATTCCAGCAATTTGCCTCAAGGCACAGCTGGCAAAGTTCGTTTTTGTTTTCATTTGTCTACTGAATATAGCTATTTCGTAATTATTGAAAGCTTTTTGAAAATATACGTTTGCAATCAAATTAGCAAACTCTGTCTGCCTGTTATTCTATCCAGTATATGACTGCTTGTCAGCGCGTCAATATTTTCCGCTTTGCAATATATTTTACTCATAAATGATTTACTATATGTACCTACTCAACAGAGAAATTTATAATACGATAATTTATTGGTCTTTGCAGAACAGAAATACTAGTTTTACTTACACAGAACATTTACATAGCATTTATACTTCGACTTTATTTGAAATCAAATCAAAATTGTGGTAATAAACCTACTGAATTTATAAGGACTTAGAATTTAAGTACAAAATAAAGAGCTTTCGATATATGTTCAATATAATATTTCGGATTAGCGTTCAAAGAATATTCGTTTAGTAATATATATTTCTTGATTTCTATCGTGTCATAATGTTTTTATAGGTTTCATTCGCGCGGCTAATCGGCCGGTGAAGAGGTTTAAGTAATTTCACTTATTGCTGCGATCTTCAGTAACTTTATTCAGTTTTTTATTTGACATTCAGCTTTTGATTTTATCAATAAGAAGAGGGCGTCCATTAATCACGTGAGCAAGTTTTTAAGGAATTTTGGAACCCCTTTCCCCCTTGGTGGTACATGGTGATATTCAAAATTACCCCCCCTCCCCCACTAAACATCACGCGTATTTTTAGTTACGTGATAAAACTAAAATTTTTGATTTTTTTGAAAATGTTTGAATGTTTTAAAAAATCAGTTAAAAAATAAATACATGTGATATCTTACTATACCCCTCCCTCCCCCACGTGATAATTTGTGGTTTCTTGTCAAACCCTCCCCCCCTAAAAACCTCACGTGATTGATGGACGCCCACTAATGTAATATATTTATTAATATATTTCCAATAATAACTAATAACAAATTATTTTTTATTTGAATTAAGGTGTTGGCTGACTTTTTACTTATTTTTGAGATATAAGTGATGGACTTGTTAACCCGCGGACCTTTGAGGCAACTAATTAGAACGTTTATCATATATTAATATCAATTACTTTTTGATTAAAATACTATTTTAAAATAATATTTAAATAATTCTTAAATATACTTAAAAATTATGAACATTATTTATATAACAATAAATATGTCTCAAAATGATCAATGTCTTATAAAAATAGTTTAGAAGTTAATGGATGAAGATGATAATCCATTCATGATACGTTGCAATATTGGTACAATTTAATGAATAATTTGCTTTACTAAATTCGTATCGAAATTAAAATCTAACAATATAATAATCACTTATCTATTCAATTTCCAATCTTAAATAAAAATTGCCCATTACAATATTCTTCTAAATAATTTCCGTATTCGCTTTTAAGCAACCTGTTCACAATGACAAAGAATGGTTTTTAATGATGATTTACATGACAAAGTAAGTCTTCTCTCGAGGCCGGAACGGGCTACGAATGCAAGATGAATGCCGAAAAATCATAAAATAAACAAATCTATTTATTAATATTCGACACATGTACCACGTCGTTGTATTCTTATTTCGAATTTCTTATTTTTTATAATACAAGCGTACTCTCTGCAAAGCTAATGCCACTTTTCGAGGCATTGACAAATTGATCGCATTAGTTGTGGATAAGAACACTTCTATTGTTGCATTTTTGGGAGGGTGGAAAATAGAGAGCTGATGTACGTTTTAAATATATATTTATAAAAAATGTTTTTTGAAAATCTGAATAAAAGTGTAGTTATTCATGTTCTAACAGAAAATATTAAAATTTGTTTTTAATTTTTGCGGTTTACAAAAAAATCACTATTAATAATCAAAAACAAATTAAATTCAAAGTAATCAATTCTACATTTAGTTTACTTGATAGTAGAAAACTTAGTTTTATTTAGATATTTTTCACAACTTTTGCGAGAGTAGAAAATAGAAATCCAATATACCTTTTAAATGTATGTATCTAGAGATTTAGTTTGAGAACTTTATAAAAAAATCAAATTTGTTTTTTAATTTTGGTAACCAATTTTATATTAAGTATACTTATTATTTAATTTTATGCAGATATTGTTTACAAATTTTTGGGAGAATAAAAAATAGAGAATCATTTTAAATATGTATACATTTCTAGAGGCTGTTTCTCAAATAATATTAAATAAAATATAGTTATTAATGCCATAACAAAAAATATTAAAATTAGTTTTTAATTTTGTCAGTTTACAAAAATAAGGATCTCTATTAATTATCTAAATTTACAGGTTACATTGAAAGTAATAAATTTCATATTTAGTTTAGTAACTAATTCTGATATACGTTTAAAATTTTTATTTCTAGAGACACTTTTTTAAAATGATAATAAATAGTTATTCATTATAAATGCAGTTATTCATGTCATAATACAAAGTATCAAAATTTAATAATGGTGTTTTACAAAAAATAATAAGTCTCTATTTATTATCGAAATATATTATCAATATATATCTAGAGACTGTTGCTTAAAAATCTTAAAATTGTAGTAATAATGGCATAACAAAAAATATCAAAATTGTAGTTTATTTTGGTATTCTACAGAAGATAATGTATATCTATTAAGTATCTAAATTTACAGATTAATCGATTCCATATTAGGTTTAATTATTATTTAATTTGGCTATTATTTACAAATTTTTGGAAATGTAAAAAAAGAGCTGATTTTTTTAAAAATCCTAATAAAAATATACCAATTTCTGTCAAATCCTATCAAACTTAACATTTATGTTTCGCGTTTTATAAAAGATAATGTATCTTTTTGCTATATAAAAATTATCGATTTCACAGATAATCCAAATTTACAAATTCAAATAAAAATTACTTTTAAAAGAGTTATAAAACAATTCACAACACAATTCTCTATTAATAAAATAGTTATAAGAAAATAAATAAAATTAAAATAAGTGAAGTGAAAGAAGTCAAAAATCGTTAAATAAAAATTGATTTTTTGTGCAGTATTGCAAAAACATTATGTTAACAGTATTTAGGCATTGCAAAAACATTAAATAAAAATCTGTTATCTGAACTATTTCAACATGAACAAAAAAAATGTAAAAAATACCAATAAATATCGTATATAATGTTTTAATTCTTTTTTATTTTAACAATACACGATGTTCGATATTGTTTGATGTTTGCGACTATACTGACAAAATTATAATTATTTAAAAGTTTAATATAAAACTTTTTAATATAATCAATTATTATAAAAATAAGACCATTAGCTCTAGTATAATACTATATATACAATGGGGTCCACGGTAAATAAAAGAAAAACACTTTGAACCGGGTGAAAATGATTGAAAAAAGGAAGGTAACACAATGTATGACAAGAGTAAAAAGCCCTACAAAAATCCGGTGAATAAGTTCGAAATTGATCGTTATTCGAGAGAAAAAATAGAGAACAGTATGAAATGTATGCTATATACTTATATTTTAGCAAATAGATTTTTTTTGGCACAAAAATGGCAAATTGGCAAGGAAGTTAAAAAGCTGTTTGGTTTGTATGTTTGCCTTACAAGGAAACCCTCAGGTTTACTCTTCTGGGATTTTGATGAAATTTTGCATGATGATGAAGTTGATAGTTAAATTGCACTCCATGAAATATTATAAGAGAAGTGGTTTAATAGTACTAAAAGTTTATGTCAGAATTTTAACAAAACTTCATGGTACTTCATCCACGACATCTGGATACAAAACGCCACATAACATTTATTAGTAATAATAACAATAACACTAGGCCATTATTTTTCTTGATGATTCATTTTATTTAGCAAATAGGATTTTCTTGGCGAAAACGTAAATTTCTCCTTCGGAAAGTTAGAAAAACTGTTTGGATTGTAGGGAACCCTCATGCCTCAACGCCACATAACATTTATTAGTAAAAATAATAGTAACACTGTCATTATTTTTCTTAATGATTCATTTTATTTAGATTTCAATCAAAACCTCCTCATTCCCGTCACTTTTGTTTCTCCGTTTAAAAAGGCAGGAAGGGCAAACTGCCAAGGGTCGGAGAATCGGATTACCGAGGTCGGAGGGTTCGACGAGATTTCATATTCGACGATTGAGAGAAGGTTATGGTTATGGAGTTATTTTATTGAATTTTAAATTATATTTATTGCAAGCTCGACTCACGTTTTGATCGTAGTGCCAAGTCGTGGCATCCTTAAGCCTATTGTGTCCGATTTTATACCTATGAATGTAATCGGATAATGGAATCATTTTGCATAATATAAAATGGGATATATATATATATATATATATAATCGGATATATCGAGGTCTCATCATTCAATTTATATAAGGTTTCATGAATTTATACAATGGAAATTAATAAATTATCAGATCAGGCTAAATATATATATATAAAATATATATAAATAAATATAAATATATATATATATAAAATCTATATATATATATATATATAGATATATCTGATCTCATGTCAGAAGTTATTTTCCCATTTCATTGCCAAATCTAACTAAATATCCACATGTTACAATTGTATACGGTAAACCGCAATGACTACAGCAAATTGATGCGATTTTCTTAAGTAAATTAAACCAGTATGTGGTTATGTACATAAACAAACTGAAGTGCATATTGCATTCAATAATAAATAAATGATCTGCGTACTCAAAAAACTGGTATAAGCTAATATGACAAGAAAGAAAACACAATCAAATAATCTTTGTATGATAGACTATGATATGTAAGCAAAGATCACATTTTAAAAAAAGTTTGTTATTATTGAATCTTACGGCATTCATAATGTTTAGATTACAATCTATATTGACCGATGCCAAACGTGCACTGCCGACATTCAATCTTGGACAAAAATAACTTTGCATGTGTTTGTGTAAATATTTCATTAATTTAGAGAAATTAATGTAGAAAATAGATTCAGTAAACATGTGCATTATTAATATTTAAAGATAAGAAGTATATAATTTGTAATATATAATACAGTATCATGGATATAAATAAACTAGTGGTGTATGGCATCGTGCCTTGAGGCAAATTGCTGGAACTTCCCGTACCGAATTGAAATTTTGAAAATCTGAATTATTGTTGATATTAAAATTTATTTTCTGAAATTTAAAAAAAAAAATGAAATAAAAAAAAAATTACCAGAAACAATCGTTTGGTCAATACAAGCATAAAGTTTTTTGAATTATTCAAATCGGATGCTTATTTCCCTAAAAAACTGCCATTTTTTGCAAATTTAGCCCCGTATCTCCGAAACGGGGACCTGCCTTTTGGACCTGCCTTTGCCAAAAACTAATCACCACTTCTTCTCATCATTACGAATTGAATGTTTTTTGGATTATTCAAATGGAATGCTGCGTTCTCTCAAAAACTCTGTTTCTATTTTTTGCACTCTTTGCTCTGTAACTCCGAAACGGCTGGACCGACCTTTGGCAAAAACTGATCAGCACATCTCCCTATCAATAGGAAAATCATATATTTTCAACCATTCAATTCAGTTGATCCGTGTGCCCAAAAACGTGGACGAAAAATAGTATCCATACATACATATATACACACACACATTCATTTTTTTCTAAGGTATATCAAAATGTTCAGAAACCTTCAAAACGTGATGCAAAAATTTTCAATTTTAATTTTTGGACGATTACAATAACTTACCCGACGAGAAGTTAATATGTTTTTAAAAGACTAACAAATTACACCAGAAACATTTGTTGATACCCAGAAGTTACTTCGACATATGAGACGAGTAGTAATTTTACTTCAATTTTATTGTAACCATTTTGATGTATTTATCTATCAGGCAAAACTTGCACAAATATAGATTAATATCATATATTATCTTCAGTCCAATAGTCGATTAAAAAAAAGTTAAAATAAAAAAATTCTTTATTCTATTAAACGTTTCGACACTTAATAAATGTGATCATTCAGTAATCAAACCAGGAAAAACACAAAACTATATAAAATTTATTAAACACTTAACTTGTGCAAAAGAACATCATAACTAATAATAATTAATAACGAAAAAAAATAAAAGAGCACATAATGCCCTCCTAATACTGTGTGTTATTCGCTCGGAGTACATAGGTTATTATTTTTTGCATTAGTTGAATAATTTTTTTTTTTTTTTTGTTACAATTTATTTTTGTTAATCAAGACTTTAATGTCTTATTTACAAAATTGATATGAGCAAAGTTGAATAATGTAGAAATTATTTCGTAAAATCCCTTCATAATTAAAAATATGACATTGTACCTGTTTGCCCCTGGCCATCCCATTTTGCCCCGTCAATAGAGTAAAAAGGACCAGGTGACAAAGTTTTGAAAATCAGCAAAAAATAAAACACATTTCTACTGGGAGTTTTACTGAACAAAGTCACATAGTTGTTTGTTTGATTTGTGGTATTTGCTGTGATCTAACTGGTTTGGTTTACACAATATAATTGCTCAAAGTCAAATTGGACCTTTGTGCCCCGCTCTACCTTATATGTATACATTAATAGAGCCTGTATCATTTGCGTTTTTGTAGATTATTGTAAAATATGTTACTCTTAATTAATTAAATTTTAAAAATTTACATTAGTCTTTTATAATTAATTACGATATCTTGTTCTATTAAAATAATTATTATTTCGATTCGCACAAAATCAATTTCGGTATATGTACGTGCGTCACGCACATTCAGTGCATTGTGAGTTATATCTCAAAGATTAATTCTTTGGCACGATTATAACCTTTGAGCCAGGTGTACATTGTGTACAGGCATTTTTCATTGGCAGAAAGTCCTGTTTTCTTAGAGAAGATTTATAATACAATCTAAGCCGTACCGCTAAAACAATAGAACTAGATGGTGTCGTTAATGTTATAGTAACCAATTATAAAACGCTTTTAAAACTTGGCAATGCTCGAGAGAACGCTATTGTAAGTCGGATAATACAAACACATCAGAAAACTGGCAAACACGACTTAACCAATGATTGCGAACTTATTTTGTTTCGACAGATTGATAATGCTAAAATAGAAGAAAAGAGTACAAATATCAAATAGTTTCTAAAAAATGATAGCAATGTTTATGTTAAACAAAGGCTTCAAAATTCAGTAACAACAAGTGGAGCATGGAATCGTGCCTTAAGGTGAATTGCTGGGACTTTCCGTACCGAAAACTAAATTATTAAAAAAAACTTTGCAAAACTTTGAAAAAATTTTTGAGAAATGTTGAAATTTCTGAAAAACTAGTGAAGCGCATGGCATCGTGCCTTAAGGCAAATTGCTGGAACTACCCCAAAAAATTATTATTTTTTTATAAAAGGATTAACATTTTTGAAAAAAATTTACTTTGAAAAAATTAGATTTTTGAGAAACTATAGATTTTACAAAAAATTACTTTTCAAAAAAATGCTTTCTTTATTTTGACATATTTTGGAAATTCTGAACTTTTTTTCAAAGCAATCGTACTGCTTTTTTAACTGCATAGAGACAAAATGTCAAAGCGCGAAACTTTTGTAATAATAAGATTCATCACATAGGACTTCTTTTGGGTTGTCTTAGAATTATTATACATTATACTTATTGTTACAACCGCTGCGTAACGGTTAAGCGCTCTGCCTTGTGTGAACATTGTTCCAAGTTCAAGCTTTCGCTCCAGACAACCTGATATCAGTCAGTAGCAATGTCCATTTCCACTTAAAAATATAGATCAAAAATGTGTTTCCAATTGAAAATAGCCCATTTCGGGCGGGCACTGCGATGTGAAATGGCAATGGGAAATCTCTAACACTATTCTTCCCTGAATCGAGTTAGAGTTTAACTGAGCTCACGGACCTGCCCCAGGACAGTACTACCCATTATACTTAAAATTACAATCAATTTTTTTCCAAGAATCTTTTTCCATTATCATTTCATCAACCATCGTGTATGTGCCAAAGATTTGGCACTAATTTGGTTCAGCAAATTTATTAATCTATCCGTCTTAAATGACGATACCAATCCAAAAGCCATATAATATTATATTGTGCCATAAAACTATATTCGTAGTCATTACAAATACTTCAATTTTCGCAAGAGAATAGCCAGTAGTAAGTGAACTGTAATAAATTCCTCCAGAATTTGATAATGAAATTGAAATAGAAGTACGTACCTTGAAAATGATAAAAAAGTAATGATTTACTTTTTGGCAGTGAAAACATAGAAATGCTCATATAGGATTACAAAAATCTTCATTTTACAATATTTTTCTAGATTGCGATGGCATAACATCAGCAGTAAATTTTAGCATTTAAGACTTACACATACACAATAGTTATAAATTCAATTACCGTTTAACATTAATTTATGAGAAATTATATATTAAAATGGTATTCTTTTTTCGTCTTGATAAGATAAGATTCTGCATTTTTATTAGAAAAAGAAAACGTTTAAGAAGTCAATTTACAAATCTTTATTATTTATTTACTATACTACAATTATCACACATGGCTTGTACCGAATCTTGCATTTTTATTAGAAAAAAAAGAAGATGTTTTAGAAGTAATTTTGCAAATCTTTATTATTTATCTCGGATGCAAATGTCTGATGATATCTAAAAAATCTATTTATAAAATTGTTGGTTAAAAAATAGTTAAAAAATCTTTGATTGTTAGTTCATGTATGGCATTCGAAAATTTTCGACAATTTTACGATTTATTATTCATTGGTGTTTAAATCTTTAAAATCCGGTCTGAGTTGTCTGGTATTTTAAAATTTTCGAGTATATCATCAAATTCTAAATTCGATATTTTTATTATTCTGATACTTTAAAAACATTCATTTCAACTACCAGCATTCTGTATGTATCAAATGTAAATCATAAAAATATTCTGCTTATTAATCTCTATTTGCAGCCATACTATAAGGTATGATTTTCAATTCCCATGTCATCTAATTTTCAATTTTAAAACTTGATAATTTTAGCATTAACCGAAAGCCACCATTCTTAATAAATTAAAATTTTCTTAGTAATTAAAATTTTAAGATTTATTATTTATTGTTCAATTGTATTTAAATCTTTAAAATCCAGTATGTCAAATAAAATAAATCATTTCTTAATTCATGAGGGCATACATTTTCGCCCAAGTTCCCTGGTATTTTCAAATTTTCGAATCATTAATCTTTAAATTTGATATTTTTACTATCCTGGATCATCTAACTACATTTTTAATTAACTTCAAATCCAATCCATAAAAATATTCTGCTTAATAATTCCTATTTGCTCAATAATACACATAAATAAAGCCTAATTTTCAATTGCTATGTCATTTAATTTTCAATTTTCACACTTGACGTTTCAAGATGTAAACATATTATTTTTAATTTAAGACTTGATTAACAAAAATAAATTGTAACAAAAAAAAATAAAATTTTTAATAACTCTGTTTTAAACGATCTTCCTAATATTTCTTTCGCCTTCAAAAAAAGCCTTTCAACTAAATTCAACGACTTTAGAAAAATTTTATATTATTCTTTTCCCAATTGTGTTCGTTCTTTAAAATCCAGTATGTCAAACCAAATAAATCATTCCTCAATTTACGAGCACATAATTTTTTTGCCTGGGTCCATCAAGTGGCTTCGTGATGCAGATGGCACTTTCCAGAATTCTGGCTAAATATTCGTAACATCTTATCAAAAAGATGAAGATGAAGACCTTTACTGGTACAAAGGCAAAACCGTAGCCTCGAAGTCGGGACCTGTTTCTTTCGATCACATGTGTTATGTCTCATATTACGAAACGATTATCCCTTGTCTCTATATTTGGTTAAACGAAAACTAAACATTGTTTCCAACGGTACGGTTTTTCATCTGTAGAACATATTTCAGGCCTCTCGATAATAAATTGTACGGGAGGTCGGTAGAAATTTGATAAACTTTACATTTCAACTTGAAATTTTCTAATTCTTTTAGTATATATAGGTGTATAGAATTAAAAATAAGTATTATATATTTTCATAATTTTTGTAAGTATGCAATAAATTATTAACTTCCCGTAGTGTAAGTTATAGTAATCGCAAAAAAATCTAAAATGAAAATTTTTATATATCTTTACGTTTCAGAGGTTTCTGAATATTTTGGCATACCTTAGAAAAAATGGATGTATGTGTGTGTGTGTGTGTATGTGTGTGTGTGCGTGTGTGTATGTGTGTGCGGATACAAATTTTCGTCGACGATTTCGGGAACACGGATGAAGCGATTTGAATAATTCAAAAAACATTCGATTCGTATTGATAAGAAGACGTGATGATTAGTTTTTGGCTAAGGCAAGTCTAGCCGTTCCGAAAATATGGGCAAAACGTGGCAAAAACGGTAACTCAGTTTTTAAGAGAACGGAGCGTCCGATTTGAATAATTCAGAAAACATTTTACTTGTATTAACAAGATGAAGAACTCATCAAATTTTCATAAAGGCAGGTCTAGCGGTTTCGGAGATCTAGTAAAAAAAGTAAAAAAAAATGCATTTTGGAGGTCAAAAATAATCATTAGACATATGCACATCAAATTATCAGATATTTTATAGAGATTTTAACACTAAGTATAAATTTTTTTTACATTCCTATGGGTTCAAAATTTACTCTGAAAAGTTAGATTTTTGAGAAACTATAAATTTTTGATAAAAATTTACTTTTTTTTGAAAAAAAAAAGAGTTTTTGAAGAAAAGTGTAATTTGAAATATTTTGGAAATTCTGAACTTTTTTTCAAAGCAATCGTACTGCTTTAACTGCATAGAGACGAAATATCGAAGAACTCATCAAATTTTCATAAAGGCAGGTCTAGCGGTTTCGGAGATCTAGTAAAAAAAGTAAAAAAAAAATGCATTTTGGGGGTCAAAAATAATCATTAGACATATGCACATCAAATTATCAGATATTTTATAGAGATTTTAACACTAAGTATAAATTTTTTTTACATTCCTATGGGTTAAAAATTTACTCTGAAAAGTAACTCGGATACCCAACCTCTCCTAAATTCAGTTAAGCGACAAACTATTCTAACCAGATATCCTTTTGTCTATTGCATCGTATTGGATGGTAAGTTGATCACGATCATCCCACGAGAAAGAAGAATTAGGTATTTCCTGTGCTTCTTGAAACTCAACAGAAGTCGATGACAGACAAATTTGGTTATAGAATTCCAATTCCGATTTTGCACATCTATTTTCTTTTCCCGAGTTTACCACCTCTGATGTAATAAAACTCAAACGTAAATTAACAATATATGGTAATAAAAAACATGATAATTTGTATCAACTATACTTCCAATAATCGTTCCTTTTGTTAATGGAAAATCGTACTTCGGGCGTAAAACAATTAAGAATAGCATGCCGTGATCGCACTGAGGTCTGCAATTGATTGCGGTAAAATCCGATTAAGATTTTGCAATCAAAGCCCACGGCGATCCAGCTGAATTATCAGACTTTATATCGTCATTGCATAAATGATAAAAAATTATTTACAAGGCAGTTTAGACCGGCATCTCACTGGGGATTGATAATTTAATCGTTTAATAAACCGTATTTCAAATGAATAACAATTCGATAAATAAAGGAAATGACACAACAGTAAGAAACATATAACACAGAAAAAAGCGCACAAATAACAATAATGCATACACAATAAGATAAAATTATATGTAAAAAGTTTAGCATAATTTTTTATTAATCATTATTTCTATGATTCTATCAGATACCGTTATTATATAAATAGTAAATATTTTATTTTGCTTTATTATGCTTTCGAAAGTAGTTTAAGATTACAAATTTTAGATTACAAAAACAGGTACATAATTGAAGCTCAATAATTAAATTAATGACACTACAAAGTAAAACGCATTTTTGGTAGATGAGTAGGTACCA
The DNA here is from genome assembly GCF_003426905.1 of Ctenocephalides felis. Taxonomy (NCBI): domain Eukaryota; kingdom Metazoa; phylum Arthropoda; class Insecta; order Siphonaptera; family Pulicidae; genus Ctenocephalides; species Ctenocephalides felis. Next base: position 159,474,836 of record NW_020538040.1, read on the forward strand.
GTAAAAAGCAAAATATTGCAAGATAAAGGGGTTCGTTAAATTTTGATATTAGAAATTTTAATATTTATTCAAAATTATTTTAATCGTTTGATATTTTGTACTTTAAATGATTAATGCAAATCGATAAACAAATTACGAAACCATTAAAGATTATATAAAAACCAAAAAAATGATAAAATTTTAGACAAGGATATTAGTTAGTTATTTAACAATAATATTTTTTTATGATTATCTCTGATAGCGCAATTATTTATGAAAAAAATTAAGCATTAATTACGCATTAAAAAAAAAGTAAAAACAGATTACAATTAAAGCAAATGCATAATGATAACAAAAACAGGTTAAGAATTGAACCTTAATCATTAAGCAAATTATTAGAATAAAACTATAAAATAAAATGCCTTTCTTCTGTAGATTATTATCAATAGATTTTGGATACTCAGTAAAATATTTTAATGTAAAAAACAAACAATAAATGTATTCGTTGCTTATTTTTTACCATTATGCTCATTTTTCCTCCACAAGAAAAAGTAATAAATAAAGTCATTTTTTTCTTATTTTTTATCATATTTAGTTATGATTATGAAAAATTGAAATTTACTTAATTCTTTTTTTTAGGTGACAACCTACTGCTCGACATCAAGCTGTCCAAAGTAGATACCAAACCTGATACATTCGGGTTGGAAAGCCAAATATCTAATCAATAAGCCACGAAAAGCCTAAAACTTTAAGGTGAAAACCGATGTCATTACTACTTGATATCAAGCTGTTCGAAGTGGGTATCTAACTTGAAACATTTTGGTTGAAAGACCGAAGATCTAACCAATAAGCCACGGGCAAGCCCAAATGAATTTACAAATTATCACAAAATCTGTGTTACATTTACACATTTTTTGCAACAACTCTACTATGAAATAACAAATATCAAAATCATATAATACCATAAACTCTAACCACTAATTGTAAGCCACAGTGGAATTTTTAATTGGATCACCTAATCTGTTCTGTATTTGAATGTTCTGTTTTGTAATGAATGTTTTACTATAAAATAATAAAGTCCTAAATCATATTATACCAAATAGTAAAGTTTTCTCAATGAAATAACCAACTATTAGGTCAAATTAGAGATTTATGGGTCGATTTTGCCGTAAAATAGCCTAATGTTATGGGCAAGGCCATTTTATGTAGCGTTTTTCATATAAAATGGTACTAAACACAGTCAAAATGCTATGTTGTTGCTGTCAGGCGTTTTAGATAGAAAACCTGAAAAAAAAGAATTTTATCATAAGTGCATCTTTGTGATGTGACCTAATAACATACGAGTGATGTCACATTGTATGTGTAAAACGCCTGACTGCACAGCAAATACATAGCATTTTGACAGTTTTTAGTACCATTTTATATGCAAAACGCTACGTAACATAGCCTTGTCATAACATAGATCTATTTGATGGCAGAATCGACCCTTTAGGCAAATATGAACCCTTCAAATTATCTGAACATCGTTGCAGCTGGTTTTGCCAAACAAGTCTTTTCCATAAAGCCTTGTCTACAAAATTGGAAATCACTTAATCAATTTCCAAGATAACAAACAACCACAATCACCGCGAAATGGTTAAGTTGAGAGGAGATCATCACGCGCGATCCTCATTGTGCTAGCGTAGATTGTTTTCTTCGTATTTTGACGTCACGTAGATGTCATAGTTCAGAAATTTGTTATTTCTGTGTAATATAGATACATCGTATGTTTAGTATTAGTATGTTATTAACGGTACCTAACGGATTTATCAAATGCAAGAGAGAAAGAAGACCTGGATTTAAAAAAAAAAAGTGAACCGATGAGAATGACCTTACCATGCAAGCTATTACTTTAATAACTCACAAAGATCTGTCGGCCGTAAGTTTTAATACGATCGCCGTGTGCCATACATTGTATTACGCGGTTTTCGGTTAAGGATCATTGTCAAGTCGACACGCTCTGTGTGAGATGTTGAAGATTCAATTATATGATTATGTATGCTTTTTTATTTCTTTCATTTTTGTATTAGACAAACAGTGCCACGAAATAGAAATGTAAAGATTCGTGCTGTTATTAATAATGATCAAGTTTTTGTATAAATTATACGGACATTCGTGCTGTTAAACAATTGCGCTTTTTGTTAGGAGGTAATTTAAATAATCTGACCACGGAGATTTGATTTGTTTTAATTCAAACGGTAGTAAATAAATATTCCATTGTTGTAAAACTATCAAAAAATTAGTGGAACTTCCCGTAGAGTAAATAAACATTCGCGAAATAAAAATAATAAATCATCAATAAAAATTTATCAATAGGTAATAACAATTGTTTTAAAAATAATTATTACAAATACTGCAAATACCATCGTTATAAAAAAAATATAAATAAAATAAATTATAATATAAGTGTTTATATTTAGGCGACGACCTTTATCTATGTTCATTTATAAGAACGAAAACATAATAAACAAATAATAAAACTTAATCTTTTCTTCAATATGCTTTCTGAATCACTCTAATCGGATGCGCCTTTATTTCAAAAACCGCAAGAACTGCCTTCGCAAAAATGTAATCAATTTTCTATGTAATCCTCCGTAAAAATCACAATTAAGTAATTATTTTTTATTTATATGTTACACATGTTTGTTTCAAGCAAGACAAACTGAACTGATTTTGAGCAAAATGTTAGCAGATATCGCGTTATTTTTGTACTTTTGGGTTTTTATTTTTTTGTTGGTTTTCTATCATGAAACTATCAAGTATTTTACCATTTTACAGTCCTGATAAAACTTTTTTAAAAAACCTGCAAAATTTTAGTACATTTTTTTAATAAGGGCCTTCCAAAGTCAAACAATTTTGAAAATTTTAAATCATAGTTCAACAAAATCTCAATTCTTAAAAACTTAGGGCGACTGTGTCATTATTTTTAACTGTGGTTCTAAAAATGTTCTTTACGTTTACGGTTCTAAAGTTTAAATAGACAAATATAATGAAAATTAACCACAATATTAAAAAAATAGTCACGGTTTAGCTAGAGCTCTGGGTTCCACTTAAAAGATCATAATTTTTAAAAAATTTTCATAGTTTTTTTTATTTTTTATTATATAGTTTTAGGGCACCCTGTATGTTAAGAATAGTTTATAATTTTAGTATAAGATAGTATTTGAATTTGTCATGAATGAATCGTTTTCCCGTGTTCTCAAAGAAAAATTATTTCAAAATAAATTACAGTTTCGTGCGATTTATATATCATATAATACAGTTTCCTTACTAATTACTATTATTATATATAATATTGTTTATAGATATATAGATATATAGATATATCAGAATTATCATATCCATTGACATTAAATTATATATTGGTAAATTAATTAGGAGAAATAATATTTAAAAAAACAGCGGTTGTGTCAAATATTTAAAACACCAATAATTTCACCATGAATCCCAAGCAGAAAACTTCGGAATGATTTTGATAATTTTAAGTGGATAATAAAAATATTTAGGAGTAAAAAAGTATGTTAAATTATTATGATTACTCTGTATTGTCTGATTTTTATTCAAAAGATTTATGGAAAGAAACTTTATTAAAGCAATATGACCGCCTGTTTTTGTTGGTGTTTCATTAAATTAATTAAATAAAATACAAATTATCAATAAAATTAATTTGTAGAGTATGGTAGACTTTATCCTAACGATTTCGATATTGTAAGATAAAACTTAAAAGATGCAACAATTAAAACTCTACAATCGATTTCCAAAAAATCATTTTTTATTTACGTGTATCTTGCGTTAAAGTCATTTAACGATATAATTATGCAATATAAACAATTTTGATTTTTTGTGTTACTCTACTACTTTACTAACAAGTTTTGCGTTTTTTTTAAATAATATTTTTATTTATGAAATTGTTTTTAAATTTTAAATATAGTATAAATAAAAAAATAATAAAGTATAAATAATTCATATTTAAATTATTTCTTACATATAAGTTACTATAAATTAATACCACCAACGAAGGAAAGCAGTCGCAAAGGTGTACATAAATGTTGATTAGGTTTCCGTAACAGCTTCATCACTCGACAGTCCCGGCGATACAAAATTAACTAACACTATTAACGATGAAAGTTCCTTCGATAATTAATTAAAACGATGTTCTTAAGTTTATTATCTATTTCAGTATTTCGGACTCGGACTTGGGGTCAATGAAAAATGGTCGAAATTGATGCATACGCCAAACACTAACGCGCCAGTCAGTTAATTAGACTATAGGTGATGAGAGATAAACAGGTCTTGATCAAACGAAAATAAATATGCATTTTTAAAGAAGTCTAAATATAGAGACATCGCTTAAGTAGATTATGTTGAATGATTTCTTAAATCTGTGTCAGATAGTGATAAAATTTACTCATTTCTTCCATGTAGCTTTTGAAATTGGTGACCCTGACGTGCACTGAACACCTTGTGAAAATTAGTGATATTTAAAATTATATTTAAAATATTCACAATTATAGAGTATTACTCTATTATACAACTTATAGAGTCTACTCTAGTATACTACTTATAGAGTACTACTCTATTATACTGCTAATAGAGTACTACTCTATTATACTACTAATAGAGTACTGCTCTATTATACTACTTATAGAGTACTACACTATAATACTACTTATAGAGTCTACTCTAATACTTAGAGTTTACTCTACTATACTACTTATAGAGTATTCTCTATCAGCCTACTTATAGAGTATTCTCTATTATACTACTCATAAAGTCTACTCTATTATACTAGTTATAGAGTCTACTCTTTTATACTAATCTAATAGTATATGCTAATTATTAATTATTTATATAAAAAATACTATTGCACAGAAAGATCAATATGCATTTTTAAAGAAGTCTAAATATAGAGACATCGCTTAAGTAGATTATGTTGAATGATTTCTTAAATCTGTGTCAGACAATGATAAAATTTACTCATTTCTTCCATGTAGCTTTTGAAATTGGTGACCCTGACGTGCACTGAACACCAATTTAGTAAATTTATTTACAAATTATCTTTGATAAAAACAAAACGTTCATACTCAAGTTCATCAGATTTGTATCTTTTTTCTTTAAAATGTTTCTCTTAACGCTCGCAATATCGTATGAATTTTAATCGCTCGATTACTTTCTTGAAATATTGAGAAGACTATGAAAGTATTTTTTTGATCACTCGGATAATACGTTATTAGTTAATTATTAATTCTTATCTTATATTAAACGTTTTTGTAATGTCGTGTGAACGCTAATAATAATACAATAAATTGTTAAGTGATGGAAAAAGTCTATTTTAATAAATATAACTGCCCATGGGGGGTATTAAAGGTACCTCAGAGCTATTCAAGATAAATAAATATGATAAGAAAATTAATGTAATGTGAATATAGTAAATGTTAAAAGTTTTATATTTATAATAATTACTTGAAATTGGCATTATAGAAATATAAAGTAGCAATACAGAATTCAATATTATTTAATTAATAGCATACTTTTTTGAAAATTGGTGAGTATATTGTTGTTGATGTTAAACTGTTATTTATATTTCTGGTAATAGAATAAATGTAATCGAAGCATTTGAAAAATATAACAGAACAAATTTTTTTAGAGAAGACTGGGTACGGTTGTGCCACTTTTTTGATCAGCAAAAATTTTGTTAATTTACCAGTTAGCCAGGAGAAAATTAAATTAAACATTTGTCTATATGGAAATACTAAAATACTGGCAATAATGGAAACTTGTTCAAACAAACATACTTTATCTATCTCACTTAGGACCCTATGTCAAAATGGCACAACCGTACCTACAATTATTTAATTAATATGATGACCAATTTTTACAGTGTTCATACTTTTACACAAAAAAAGTTGCAAATTCTATATGATTCCGTTATTTTAATAGAAATTTCATTCAGCCTTCGATCGTTTTATTTTTTGTTCATTAGGTGAGTTACACTTAATTAGAACCTATTATTAAAATTTTGTATGCATTTCCAAATCTGTAACCAGTAAAACTAACTTTAACAAACATATATCCAAGAAACAACAGAGAATATCACATCTGCTAACCATTAACAAGACGGAATACTTCTCAAGTGAATTTGTCACGGTTGCAAAAACGTAACAGAAGCAGAAAAAATGTACCCACGACACTATATATATATATATATATATATATATATATATATATATATATATACCTATATATATATATACCTATATATATTCAATTTCAAACTAAGCTTTTAGAACACATCTGAAGAAATTTAATTTGTCAAATCATTTATATGTGCTTACTGTTTAATGATTAAATACACATACACACATATTATATTATACATATATGCATATATATTAAAGGGTTCCTTAATATGGATATTTTTGAATCTTTTTGCTCCCAACGGCAAAAATACTTCCAAATTGATAAAAAATTTCCCTGAAAGTTTTAGCTCTTAATATTAACTTTAAGTTAGTCCGCACTCCAACCAAAGTTTCTTAGTTCTTCTTCCTATGTAAATACGAATTTATCAAATATATCATATTTTTGTTGTAAAATAAGCAAATAATATGTTATTCTCAAAATTTTGATTCACTTGTCGCTAAATTATAAAATTCTGAAAAACAAATGGAATTTTACCCAAGTTATTTCCATGAAAAACTTTGATTGGAGTGCGGACTATCTTAAAGTTCATACTAAGAGCTAAAATTTTCAGAGAATTTTTTTCATCATTTTGGAAGCATTTGAGCCCCTGGGAGCAAAGAAATTCCAAAATATCCATATTAAAGACCACCTTACTATATATACATATATATAGCTTTTCTTAATTTTTTAAATGGAAAATTATGTACTTACATATCCGTAATGAATATTTTCTTTGAGTAAGTACAATTTCGATAAATACTAGTACACATCAAATCAAAGTGCAACCATACCTGAAACAAACAAAAAATATGTTAGTTATAACACAAATATCTAAAATCTAATCTAAAATATCTAAAATACTTAATATCCAAAAATTAAAAACATATAAATACAATATTTTAGCGCGCCATATAAATAAAATAATCAGTATTTAATAAACCATAAATTATACAAAAGCTTTATTTACAATTAAAAACGTTATTTTTATACCACATAAAATAAAATAAAAAATAAAAAATAGCCATTAGTAGGAGAAATATCGTTAGTAAATAATTCAATAGTAGTAGAATAAAAATTAAGCAAAGATAATATTTCCTTATATACGAAATAATTCTAAGTATTTCATATTTGAATTATTTTTATTGTTGGTTATTATTCATGAATGTTGAAGAATATTTTTTAGAATATGTATACCCAAAAAAAATCCAGTTTTCCACTCATTTTATTATTAGCATTAATATTAGTAATCTATATTTCTATTAAATGTTCTATTAAAATTTGAAATACTTTACTATTATTTTCTATTTATAGTACCTTATACCTTAAATTTTATTTAGTAAAATGGTATAAGATATAATAAAACTACAAAAAAAATTCCAAACCGAACATTTTTTTGGTTAATTGACATCATTATCGAAAATGTGTAAGTTCGAATATGTTCGATTTATAAATATGAATTGTTCTGCGCAATACGTAGGCGTCAATGACGTGTATATTATATATTTTCTAATAGAAAGCTGGTGGAAATTTCTAAAAATATTGAACAATTTATCGACTTACGATGATAAAAAACATCTTTTTCTATATGCAAAAAATATACAAGAAAACCTATTGATATTATGCGAAATTTGTTAGATAATATTGTTAATATTTAATTTACTCATTAATCAATGAGAGTTCATCTAACTTTTTAATGACTTATGCTTTACATAAGAAAATATAATAGTATAGTATTTATTGTTTATACTTAAAAAGTAGCAAAATTTATAATTATATTTAAAAGTAGCAAAATTTATAATTATATTTAAAAGAATCAAAATTATAGAGTACTACTTATAGAGTCTACTCTATTATACTAATCTGATATTGCACAGGTTTATTTTTACCAAAAGTGTTTAAATTCTTTTTGTTTTGAAGTTAAATCATTTATAGAGAATTATTTATTAAGTCTAATCTATATAAAAATACTACATTAAATACAGAAGTATCTATACCAGATCCTAAATTTTTCTCAGAATTTGAATTCCAAATACAAGTCTGGCTAATAGAGTAATAATTATTTAAAATAATGATACTGATGTCAAATTAAGAAAACAAAATTCAAACTAGAAATCTTTCAAGTTTTCAGTTAGCAAAATTTGCAACACAATAGAGCAGTGATTTTCAAGTGGTTCTAACATATCTTAGTAATGAACTATAATGAAAACTCAAAAACTGTAATGAAAATGATTTAGTAATAAGAGAATCAGATCTCTTACTATTCTCACTTTAGTAAAACAATAATGGTTTCCATTATATATAACGAATCAAAATAGAATGCTTTGGATACCTAGTTAATAATATCCTATTATTATAATAACTATGAAACATAATTCTATTTCAAATTTAGCAACCGATTCATGGAACAAGTATCTTAATTCAAGGTCCGATATAAATTTAAACTGTATTGAGAGAGTATAAAATTTATTATTTATTGTAATATAAAATTTATATATTTATTTTTCATAAAGAATCAAATCATTATAATGTGAATAATTTGAAAAAAAGATCAGTGAGTTGAGAGTTATAAGTAAGTCATTAATAATTTTTGGTTATGTGTAAAAGGAAATATTCATAAACTTTCAGTTCGGAATTTTTACTACAACAAAACACTGATTGTAAAGTACTTCATTTTTCAAATAATTCAATTTTTTTATATATTTTAAGCATACGTTATTTAATTGATTATTAAGATGTATTGTTAATTTTAAGTTAGATTCAACGGTTTTTTTATATTATATAACCGCTATAAAAGCTTTCACTTGCGTGGGGTAAAAAAGACCAACTAAAACTTTACCCTGGCAAACGTGTTAAAAATATAAAAAATAGCAAATAAAAAAGTAGAAAAGTTAAAAAAAGCAATTTTACAAGAAATAAATTAAATAGTTATTTTAACTCTGCTGATGAATATTTCTGGCGAAATACCAGATCAAGGTTATCTTCAGTGTTATCTCCGTAAAAAATGTACCCAGAAAATTTATATTTTGCATTGGTTGATTAATGTAGCTTTTATTTTGTGAAAACTCTTTAGAATAAAATATAAAATTAAAATTATAATAATTACATATTTTTGAAAAACAGCAAAAAACACATTTCTACAATGATGAGTTTGCTGGGAGTTTTACTGAACATGGTCAGGTAGTTGTTTGTTTGAAATGTGTTATTTGATGTGATATAATTAGTTTGGTTTTCACAATATAATTGCTTCAAAATCAAACCTTACTACAAAAATAAAAATTGAGTTAAAATGTGGTGGAAAAAATAAGTTTACCAGGTGGAAAGTCTAGCACAAAAGCTTGAACAATTTTGTCCATTAATAATTTCCTTTTCGAATATGATAAAGTAAATTCTGCACATTATATGTCAAAGTAATACTTTAAATAAGCGAAATCTCGTTTTGAAATTGCGTGTATAACTATAAAATTCGAATAATAATCTTTGTATATGCATAAATAATAAGTATTTTGAAGTTTTCACCTCATTAAACGAAAGAATTTACCAATAACCGGTAGCTGCAAAATGCGAGATTTCTGTATAATATTACCGTTAAAATATTTTATGGCAGCAATTTTATTTCGAATCAAAATAAACGGGTGCATTTCAATACAAGCTTGTCGACCATTAGAGTTTGTCAACATTTAAAAATAACTCCAATTAAATGAATATGAGAGTAAAAACGTTTCATATGCAAATGAAAATCTTACTACACGAGGAGTCGAATGGCTCAATAAATTTAACTTTGTAAATACACACTTAACAAGCAACAATGTTAGAGCAAAAATTCAATAAAATATGGGAAGTGAAAATGATTGCTGTTATATAAATTAAGTTTTATATCCATACGTGCAAATTATTATATGTCAACGCTGTAATTGGATTCTGTAATAAAGTGAGGTAATGCGAAATAAATATATAATTTAAAAATTGCGTGAAGATTCTATGCTGGAATTATTTTACCGTTTTGCAATGATAATAAATAAGTAACTTAAACTATATAAAGACAGTTAATCCCGCTTCCAACAATAAAAAATATATACCTTTCTCAACTATGACAAAAATGCATCTTAATATTCTAGTTTTACACATGATAAGACTTTTAGAAAAATGACACTCTCAGGCTTAAGTATTTGAATATGCAATAAAAAAATAATTTAATTTGTAATGATATATTATATAAATATAAAATATTAAGCTGCTTCAAACTATTATAATCATCAATCTGTTTTTTTTTATATAATTAACCAGAATTTAGTGTATTGACATGTATTCTCGTCGGACATATAAATCAGTGATAATTTGCTACTTAGATAGCAAGTTTGAAAGAACATATCAATTTTCAAGATGTTAAGATGATACCGGGGCAATCCCGATATCAAGTCGGCATCTTTATATTTTAGTTTTTTTGCAAATAACTAAAAATCTGTGCAAACGTTACCGAAAGACGTAAATATGTGAATTTGCTACAGAAAAAAAGCGTGATTTGATTTGTAATGTTCTATTATAACTAAAACATATTTTGCTGCTTTAATCTGAATAATCGTTAATTAATTTTTATAGTTAACTAACCAGTTAACTAAAAACTAAAAAGAGGCAAAACTTTATGTATTGACGAGTAAACACGTCATGCGAACAAATCAGTTGCCATTAGCTATTCAGGTCGCATTTTTGAGAAGAATGAAACATACTTTGATCACATCAACATCAACTATGATAATTCCTGAATTTGGAAATACATGTAATATACTTATCAATAGGAGATTTAGCTGTTTATATTTTATTGTAACTGCTTATTTAAAAAAAAAGACAAAATTTCAAAAATATTAAATTTTTGTTTTCCACCAAATACTAATCAATGCGCTTTATAATTAATATCTTTTAAGAAACTATATATATATAGTATATGTAATTGTGATAATTTAATTGAATTTATTTAACACATTTCATTCTAGTTCGTGTGCTAAAAATGTATGTTATTTAAGAGTGTACTAGTCAACGGTGATCAGTAGAAAACGGTGCGAAATATTTCTTTTAACTCGATCCGTTTATACTTTAATAAGTATGCAATACATTCTTACATTAACGAAAGAAGTACAAATTAGTAATACAATTTTCAATTTTGTAAAATAAACCCATATTTTCCATTCGATGTCTTACTAGCACAACTTCTATGTGGTTGACGAATATACTCGTCTTTGCTCGATTTTGATGACACAAAACTGTCAACGTCACTGGTTCTAAAAATACTTAGAAGCTTAAAACTTTTATCATCATGAATTCACTTTATATACAATTAATACGGAGATAAACTGATTTTGCAAGCTTCTGATATGAGTAGAAAAATAGAATACTTAAGCGGTACTTTTTACTGATGTTTTAAAATCCCCCAGCCTCTGTTAAAATTTACCAACATCTTGAAGAGAACGACAGGTGCAAAGTTATGCACGATTAATTCATAATATTATTTTATATTTCTGTACTCATCAATCCCATGTGAATCACCGCGAATCTCGATCCGTTAATCCGTTTTATAACAACGGCGACGGGTGACATGTAGCGATTCCGTCCATATGCATACTCGTATGATCCTTCTGCGCATCAAGACAAGACCAGAGCGAAACGTCCGTCGTTTTCTTCGAGGTATTCAAATTTTTTTATGTTCTCAATAAAGATAAACGAAATGAAACACAAAGCCGTTGTCTGTGTCCGCGTTATTGTCGGTTTTCGAAATACGCCCAAAGATACAACCAACATTTTTCAACTGAAGCGCGTTCGATGGACGTTCCACCGCGGTATTGATCTGCCGCGGAATATGCCGATACGAAAAATATTATACAGGTACTCTGGGTAAGGATTAAAATGGAATTATTCTCAAACTTTAGTATTTTCTTAACTTCTATGTTAAAATTATGATTTAATTTACTTTTCTACCAGCTAACTGGTAAATTAACAAAATTATTGCTGATAAAAAAGTGGCACAACCGTATTCAGTCTTCCTAATATCTCTTAGATCATTTAAAAAATAAATCTAGTTCACTGAGGTTTCTGTTCAAATACATATTCAGAAAAGTGTAAGTAGGTACTATATTTCATTATATCAAAATTAATCATAGATATGTCATAGATAAACAAGTATAATGTTTTTATTTCACATAACGTGTGGAATACTATTTGAGAAAATATCAGTAAACTGTCTTTTTTAAATAAAAAAATACATGAAATTTAAAGCTATATCTATTATAAAAAGTTATCAACTGGTATTGCCTAAAGAATATCATATCTATCAAGAAGTATAAGTGAGACTACGTAACAAGTTGATATAATATATTCTATGTCACATCGTAAAACTGGCAAACAACATAAAATAAAAAAAACTTATACAAAAAAAACAATTATTTAAATGTACCCTGATTTTCTCATCGTCTCGTTTTAAACATCAGAATTTTACTGTCTTATTTGTACGGACGGACACGCACGCTGAGATGTCGGCAAATGTCTCAACAAGCGGTTTAAAAAATCCTCATTATTGTAACATGAAAGACATTAATTGAAGAAATTTATAGATATTTATAAAGAGAGCTCATGTATTTTATGCAATTACATTGAGTTGTCAACAAGCAGTACTAAGTATACACACAATTGCATACAAACGTAGTATTTATATTCACCAGCAATATCTATTTTAATATCAAATAGGGATTGGAAACAATCTGCATTGCTGCACTTTAGTTTTAATTATTTTTCGAATAATTATCAAGTGTAATTATCAACTCATTTGTAACGATCTATTTTAACTCGTCCAAAAATCGAAAACAAAAATATTTGCTTATCTTTATATTTCAGAGGTTCATGAACAGTTTGGAACACCTTTACCTTTTTTGGATACAATTTTTTGTCGACGTTTTCGGGAGCACCGATTTGAATTATTCAAAAACCATTCGATTTCTAGGTGCTGATCATGTTTTTCAATATTCAAAGTTTTCAAATATTTTCAAGAATTTCAAAAAAAAAAATTAAATTATCAAAAAAATCTATCTTTTTTTTCAAATTTATTTGAAAAAAAAAATTACGGTACCAAAAATTTGCCTTTAGGCACGATGCCATGCCTGAACTACTAGTTATAAATTTAATTTAAAAACTAGTATAAGTTTAATTTGAAGAATATTTTTGGTGCTTAATTAACATTATTTATGATTTTTATTTTAATGAATTATGATTAATTATTCAAAATATTACAAATAAATCATTCCCAATTAAAAAATAAAATATTAATTAAATAAATCATTGATTACAGTCGTTAAAATGTCGCTTAAAATTTCTTTCAATGGCAAACGTTCATTGACAAACAAACCACAATAAAAAATTTATTACTTGGCAATAACGTAACACTTTATAAGCCATTAATTAATAGCTCTGGTATGAAAAAATTTTATGTAAAAGATACATAATCGGTAATATAAATCTTAAGGAAATATTAGTAGTGTATATATGTGATAAAATGCGAGACATGTAAGTATAAATAAATTTGGTTTTTCAAATACAAAATCAATAAAATTTTTATCATTTATATTCTATAGCAACGTATGTATCAAAAAAAATTTTTGTTTGATAGAAATAGAAGTGATTTTAATTTTAATAATAAAAAAGTCTAATTCAATTATTACAAATGTATTTTTCAAGTATGATAAAGATGATTAATCCCTGATCCCAGAGCGTATTTTGGTGTAGTAAGCGATCTTGGAACGATATTCATTCATGGAGATAAATTTATATGCACTTTAAGATCACAAGCGAACTTCGACTTCGACCACAAAAATGATAAACTTTTTATTGTTTTAAGTGCACATCCAAAAACATGTAAGAATACTGATAAAGTATGTTAAAAACTCTGAAAAATTTAATGTATTAAAAAGAAAATCTATAATCTAAGAGATAAATGTCACATTTTTTATATGCTAACAACAATAAGAACTTTTAATAGTCGTACAAGGTTATTGTGATGACACCCCATAATTTGGATTTTATTTTTAGAAAGCAACCCAACCGTTGACCCTATCTATGTTTATTAAATTTCTTTATACTAGAATGCCTCAACCGATGTCACTACTGCTTGAGCCGAATATTATACCTCTGATTTAATTTATCACATATAAACTAAACATTGTGTTGATATGTTTTATATACAAAAATATATAAACTTCATATAGAGTATACTTTGTAATCACTTCTATAAAATTTTATGAAAATTTGGCACATGAAAATAGTCATTCAATTTTCACATGTTGCGTGAAATTCAATTAAAAGAGCAACGTTTCACAATCAAAACAATGGCTAGACCTATATATTTATTTGACAAATTATTTTTGTGTACTATAGAGTTTGTTCCAAATAAGCTCATTATATTGAATAAAAATAATTTTAACTAGTGGTGCATGGCAAATTACAGGCATTCCCATTCATGTGGTCCATACTGTTGAAAATATCTAATTTTCGACACCAAATAGCATCTTTTTAACTTTTTTTCGGGATATACGATACCGTTGCAAAAATTTAATCAATTATTCATTACGTCAATACAAGTGAAATGTTTTTTGATTAATTCAAATCGGATACTCCGTTCTCTCAAAATCTTAATTGCCATTTTCTGCACTCTTTGCTCCGCATCTCCTAAACGGCTGGACCTGCCTTTGCCAAAAACTAATCAGCACATCTCCCTATCAATAGGAATCGAAATACAATAAAACTAGAAAAAAAACAACATACATACAAATACCCATCTAAAATATATGTCCTATTATCGTACTTCGTATACCTACTTATCATTTAGTATGCCAAAAGTTTACGAACTGCTTAGAAAACATTTGACCTATTTTAAATCATACAAAATATCCAAATGGTAACATAAAACTCCACAAAAATCCATCAACGACAAAAAATCGCATAAATCGATTTACTAACAATCGTGAACCCTGGATACGTTAAGTAAATAGACCTTTCTTTGGGTCCGAGAAACAAAAAAAAAATAAAAGAAAAAGAAAAAATCCGAAAATCTTCGAAGATCTCAAGTTCTCGATGCACAGATGCAATGTGTCAAACGTCGAGGAAGTTAATTTGTGCACAGCGCACACATGTTCCGAGAACAAAGACAGTTTATTAGACGCGTGTGTGAATTCTGATATCATGAACTCTTGAGTGCTTTTCCCGGTTTATACGTTATTTTCGAAACGGAATACAGAGTTTGATAATCCTCGAGATATTTAAACGAGTTTTAATTATTTCATTTCATAGTTGTGATGTGAGCACAGTTGTTAAGTTTACAAGTCCTTAACCCTTTCCACTCGCGAATTGCAGAATTAATACGTATTTATAGCATCCGAGTAGAAAGGGTTTAATATAAGTTTTAGGTATACGTTATTTAGTTATTTTATAAGATCTATTGTTAATTTTAAGGCAGATTCAACAGTTTTTTTTATATAATTTCTATAAAAGCTTATATGTGGGTGGGGTAAAAAGCACCAACTAAACTTTTACCCTGGCAACGGTGTAAACAATAAAAAATAGTAAATAAAAAGTGATCAAATTAAAAAATCTATTTTACAAGAGATAAATTATATAAATAGTTATTCCAACTCTGCTGATGAATAGCTATTATTTTGTAAAATCTGTTCAAAACTATAAGTAAACTATTGGGCCATTACTACATTACTACAATTATAAATTAGCTGGGTGTATTACTAAACATAGTCAGGTAGTTGTTTGCTTGATATGTTTTATTTGTTGTGATATAATTGGTTTAGTTTTCATAATGTAATTGCTCAAAGTCAAATTGGACCTTTGTGCCCGCCCTACACTATAATCCATATGCTGTTAAATGTATATTTGTTGAATTCAATTGTTTGTATAAGAATTTTTATAAAATCCTGCGTTTGTCTACTAATTTTCTCTAAAAATATAGAGCACTTTGTAACTTTATATATGTTTTATATAGCTTTATATGTACCAAATTCTTCAGAAAGAATATCGATTTTTTGTATTTTTTAATTTTTAGTTACGATATAAAAAATATTTATATAAATATAACTGTTTTGATGTTGATGATAAATAATAAATTTTTATTGCATAGTGTAATGCTGTACCATATCCTTATTCCATAGATTATTGTGTATTTTTATATTTCTAATATTCGGTTAAGCAAATTGTATTTTCCATTTCCTGACTTTTCATCTTAATTTTTTTCATTGTTCTACTGAATGAAGCCTAGTACTAAATAAATAATTATGAAATATATACTAAATAAATAATAAAATATATACTAAATATATAGCCAAAATGTATAGATTTTATAATAATTTGTTAAAGATTTTTACGTTTTATATTGAACGTTCTATTATTAGACTCCATATGCTAATACTCCATTTATAAATATCGTTACTTAATTTGATCCATCCATTAAAAGTTTCGCAATTTTCTTTTTAAGTATGAAAGGCAGAAAAATGATCATTTACATTTGATGCACATCAGTATAACAAATAATTTAACTGTAATATTGAGTTTCCTCGAATCCTTTAGAACATTCTACACAAAATCATCTAATTTCAATTAACTGACAGCAATACCATTCGAATTCCGCTATAAAACATTCGTAAAACACAATTATTTATATTTACGTCGTACATTAATCACGCAATAACAATACTACAACAATGAGTCTTTTCAAACCTCGTTTGTTTATTCTGGAATCGTTCGAGTTCGCTTATTTTATAAACAGAACGTTTATAGTTTATTCGTATGTTTATGTAAACCAAACCATTATAACTTATACAACCAAATAAACGAATAAGACAAAAGTTAATTAACAATGTGAGGAGATGTTCACACATTTCGACATGTACGAGTTCTGGTTTGATTTAGATCGATCGGCGTTACCAAACACTGAAATTCTCATACTGTGAAATATTTGGGAAATGAAATCATTCAGAAATGAACAAACAAATTGAAAATATAATTGGGAACCCACATAGGAGAATGGTTAACCAAAGAGTTGCATTTCGTAAAACATTAGGTTAAGTGTCCAACAAAATGCTCATAGAACTAGTAGGTACTGATTGGTGTTGAAACAAAAATTAAAAAAAAGTTTGACTTCAAAATAGTAGAAGAAACTGGGTACGGTAGTGACAGTCGTCATAGCAGCTAAACTATACTGATTTTGAAAAGAAAAAATATTAAGTATGTTTTTTCGAACAAGTTTCCATTACTGTATTGAGTCAGACCAAATTGCTTATAAATACTCAAAAAAGTGTCTTTGTTAATTTTTTTTAATAATAACTGTTACATGAATATAGATAGATCACTTTGTTTGTTATTTTAGTTAGTAGCATGTAGTTAGTTACCATAAAGTAGTTTTTGCAGAGATAATTTAGCTTAGTCATAATGATAATTTGTTTCCAAAAGTGTGCATTGGGTACGGTTGTGACATAGAGTTGTGGGTCTTGTCCTTTTCTGGTGAAGATTAAACAGATAAAGAAAAATTTAACTTAACGAAGACGAAAGAGAAGGGGAATACGAAAGAGAAAGGGAATGAAAATTTTAATACAAAAAAATAACTAATATTTCTTGTTAACTCCGTTTAATTATGTGTTGTTTTATCATATTCACAAGCTTTGTTTGAATGATTGTGTTATGTTGTGTTACATATTTCTGGCAATAAAAGTTGTAATAAACCATTTTGAGATTTTTTTTTATTCCCTTTATTGAATTACATTCTGTCTTTACAAAAAGGGAAACATTCAGTAATGATACATGGTATATTAAACATCAGATCTAAAAGGTTACCCAGTAGTAAGCCTTTTCAATTTTGATATATTGAATTTAAAGTTTGTGATTATATAGAGTATTTTGAGAAATATACCCTTTTATTTATTTTAACTTATTTTTATGGCTGTCACAACCGTCCTGGGGGTGAATCCGGTTGTGATCTTACACTTTTCTTGATTTTATGATCAATCCATAGCAATTAAAAACAATATTTCAGTATTTCCACGTAGACAAATGTTCAAATAATCATCACTAATTACCATTAACAAAATTATAGGCGATAGAAAAAGAGAAATTAAACAATGCTAATTTTCTTGATTCTTACATATAAAAATATGTGGCAACAATTATTAAACCTGCCAGATTTTCCATTATATTCGACTTTTATCAAGAAATGCCTTTTATCTACTCTTAATAATAACATCAAACAAGAATTACTTGCATTATTAGCGTTTCTTTAATTACCAAGAAGCTCTGTGTCGTTTACGCCGGCAACCTGAAATGTTTTCTCTTAATTTATTTACGAGGCCGACAAAGTTCTACTGCAGCCGATGATATAAACGAAACAAACTGTGTTCACCGGAACCAGATATAATTTCTGGGCAGTCGTGAGCGTGACTGCCGATAGACTTAGCGCTGGGTGGAGGAGTAATAGAAATTCTCTTATTTAGCAAAAGGACATTTAGGAGATTGATCAGAAAAATGCTTGTTAGCACCGAAGTATATTCATAGATGTAAAAGGTACATATCTCGTTGTCGGCATGATAATTTTGCACCATTCGATTTAACCAGTTAACCCCGTGGCGCTCACGTGGAATAGTGCACCCAGATTTGTGTCGTTCGAATCGGGCTCATGACGAGTAAGTTTGTCAATCACTGGCTATGTTGCCCTGGTAAGATGTCAAATAGGAAATATTGGTTTATTTAACCAAATTGTTTTTTTTTGTTTTTCTAAATCAACTAAAAATATTGTATTACAACTACAATACAACTACTACTTACTATTGTACCATATGATATTTTGTGAAAAAAATCTAGAAACGTGAAAAACTTGTTAAGAATATGAACACATTCTATAGAAATATTATAAAATTTATATAAGAAATAAATATACAAAAAAATAAGATATGATATGTTGAATTGATTTAGTAACATATCAAAAATAAATTGTAACAAAAAAAAAAAAAATTAGTAACATATGGTGCTCAAAGTTACGTTCAGGTAAAATTTTGTGGGTATTGATTTGTATATATTTTAGAAATTATCATTAAACTTTCTGTTCATCGGAATTATTGCTAAGATGAGTTTATAAATAGAATAGGGTAAATCAGGGCTTAATGGTCCGCGGGTAAAAAGGTTCATCAAAAATATCTAAAAAACATGTAAAGTTAGGAGTCTTCTCAAGAATAGTATTTGGAAGTAGAGGGTAAAAGATGTGGAATCAGCAATATCGTAGAATCAAGCAACGTTGCTAATAAGGAGATAAACAATCATGTTTGAAAATCTTTAACAAAAGTATTTTTTTACGTTGTTAGTTTTTTAGTAGTACAAACTAAGTGCAAACAACTTTATCTAGTTGTTTCAACTAGTTTATGAGAGCTTAATATATTTTTAAAGTATACGTTTTATAATTGTTTTATAGGATGTTGAATTAATTTTGAGTTAGATTCAACAGATGTTTCTATATAACTTCTATAATAGCTTATATGTTGTTGGGGTAAAAAGGACCAACTGAATTTCGACCCTGGCAAAGACGTAAACTATAAAAAATAGTAAATATAAATGTAATATCAATTTAAAAAAAGCTATTTTACAGCAAATAAATAATAATAAAATAAAAGCTATTACTAACTTTGCTGATAAATATTTCAGCCAGATCAAGGTTATATACAGTGTTATCTTTGTAAAAAATGAGCCCGAGAAATTTATATTTTGCATAGTTTAAATATTGTGACTATTTTTGCGTAAAATCCCTTCAAAATTAAAATAAGTCATTAGATCTTTTATGGACTTGGCTGTTCTATATTTCCCCGCCTATGGGGAAAAAGGAACAGCTGAACGTAGACACTGGCAAAGGCGTAAACAATAAAAAATAGTAAATAAAAATCTAAAATCAGCTCAAAAAGCCATTTTACAAGAAATAATTTAAAATAATGGTTATTCTAACTTTGCTGATAAATATTTCAGCCAGATCAAGGTTATATACAGTGTTATCTTTGTAAAAAATGTGCCCGAACAATTTATATTTTGCATCGGTTGAATATTGTGGGTAATATTGCGTAAGATTTCTTTAAAATTCAAAATAAGTCAATGAATCTATTTGCCACCTGGTTGTTCCATTATATCCTGTGTTAAGAACTATTATGCATTTATTATTATATTTTATGTTTATCATATTTTCATTAAACTATGTTTGTAATATTATCTTCAATGTTGGCACATTTTATATAAATCTGTTATAAACCGACCCTTATCCGACAATAAGGGTCGAATCAGGTAAAAACTGATTATTGAGCGGAAGTCAATTATGTTAGAACCTCCAATAAGTACAGATTAAAAATATCAACACCTAAAAATGTAAGTTACAATTTAAAATAAAATCAATAAATCTTAAAAAGTGTTTGTTTTTACATATCAAGAGGAGAACCAATAATTAATATCTCTTCACCTGCTTATATGGTTAAAAAGACCAGAAAACATTTTTTTGAAAAAAATAGAAATAATTCAACAGTGATGAATTAGCTAGGAGTTTTACTGAACATAGTCAGATAGTTGTTTGTTGGATATGTGGTATTTGTTTTGATGTAATTAGTAGTTGTGATTATAATTGATCAAATTGGACCTTTGTACCCCTCCCTACCCGATATATAATGATTCGTTCATGAGATTGTGTCGTAAAACGTTCACTCGCGCTTGCTCTACTTGGAAGACGATCATGGCCTAACAGAAGGTGGAGAGTGGAGACACATTATCCCGACATAAAAGACCCGAACGCAAAGTCCAAAGAGAACTCGAGGAAAACCAAAACACAGCGAACGCATAGTTTCAACAGAGCTCGTTATACGCTCTTTAATAAAACTACAAACACAAACTGTGAAAACGGATGCTGTACTCTGTATTCAGTATTATGTGCTCTACACGAATACGCCACTGTGTGAGACGACACAGACCAGATGTGAAGTGGGCATTGTCACACTACAAAGCTCGCTCAGAGAACAGAAACACACCGAATGTATTTTGTTTGTAAGTCCATCTGGTTTAATGAGTTACATATGCATATATACGCACGCACGCACACTTCGACCTAGGCCGGGCGGTGTGTGCGCTCCGTTCCGCCGTTAGACGGGGCGGCCGAGGGACCCAAGTAGGTAACTTATGAGCATCCGATTTGGACATTGCGGAAATAAAAAGATCATAAACAAAAGGAAGATGACACTTGTAGTAGGACAAAGAAACAGAATATCACCCAGGGCAAATTCTTTCAATATCTTTTTTTTTTGTTTTCAAACAAAATAATGAAGAGCAAAGACTGAAATATATAGTTCAATGCAAAGCATTGTTCAACAAATTACCTGCTGACTCAAATCTAATATTTACAAAAATTATTAATTATGTACAGTCATAAATAATTTCAAATATACATTTACCCGAGATTAGGTCATCGTCATTGTATGCTCTTGAAAGGTGGTCTTCTATCATCGCCATCATTTCAGAACTTAATTTTTTTTATTTGGATTTTTTAACCATACTATTTTGAAGTAAAGGGCAAAAGATGTAGAATCAAGTCTGATAATAAACTGAACAGAATTATCTACCAAAACAAAATTTATGATAACAGTAAGAGTCGTTTACTGTATTTTTCTTGACTTTTGTTCTTAATTTTTACATTAAGCACAATGTACATATGTATATCTAGGATTTTCTGTATTGTATACATGAAAGTTTGAATGGAAGTATGAATATGTAGAGGTAAATTGTATATTAGTGTTTATGTATATAAAATACATGCAAGCAAAGATATTTATATAAATCCCAATTGTTATGAAGATGTAAAATTCTACTTTATTGTTAATAAGGTTGCTGTGATCTCCCATACCAGAATATTCGTCTGACTAATTGTAAGATACAGTATGTATAATATATATCTAATAATAAAAAATAAAAAAGCAGAAGCTAGCAGTGCATGGCATCGTGCCTTAAGGCAAATTGCTGGTACTTCGAGTACTGTAATACATTTTTTTTCCAAAACTTCGATTTTTGAGAATTTTTGAGAAAATTGACCATTTACAAACTACATTTTTTTATATTTTAGATTTTTTTGAAAATTTAGAACTCATTTCAGAGCAATTGCGCTGCGAGGCTGTTTCAAAGACGAAATATCAAAGCGCGTATGCGCCTCGTCTCGGTCTACTGGTTAATCAATACAAATCTTGATATGGAACCCATACAAATGTACACAAATTTTATACCTATTAATAACTTCTGTATAAAATATCTGATTTGATGCGTATATGTCTACTTTTTTCCAGCACCAAATGGCATTTTTTCAACTTTTTTTACTGGATCTCCAAAACCACTAAACCTGCGTTTCTGCCAAATTTAATAAAGTCATTATTCCGCCAATACAAGTAAAATGTTATTTGAAGCATTCAAATAGGACGCTCCGTTCTCTCAAAAATCATTTTTACACTTTTTGCACAGTATCTTTGAAACGACTGAACCTGCCTATGCTAAAAACTAAGCATCACGTCTCACCATCAATAGAAATCGAATGTTTTATGAACCATTCTAATCGGTGAAACCGTGCGCTTAAAATCGTCAACGAAGAATTGTATCCGCACACACACGCACACAAACACACACATGCATGATTTTTTTCTAGGTAATGCCAAAATGATCAGAAACCTTTGAAAAGTAAAAATATGCAAAAAATATTCATTAACTACTTTTTTGCGATTACTATAACTGTTATAGTATAACTTTCTCTATAGATAGTTAAACTATAATATTTTAACAAAAAATGTGATAAATAATTCAAAATAAATATTAGTAATTTAATCAAAAAAGTTATTCTAATTAATGTAAAATTTATTTTTGTTAAAAAGTTTACAATATTGTTAAGTTTCAAAAAAACAATATCAGCACCAAAAAAAAAAAAATAAGCTCAAAAACACTGATAATGTAAACTTTTATTATGCTCATCCCCTATTAAAACGCAATTAGTTTGTTTGATTTTAGGGATACTCTCCTCCATGATCTCTCTGTCTAAAACTTTCCGTGTAGTACTAGCTTATATATACTTTTATAAACCGAGTGAATCCTAATACAAAGCCGACTTTAATCCGCGGTCTCGAAGTAGAGCCGCATATATTCTCCAATGTTTGTTCTTTCGTTGGGCAAACACTACTTTTTCTTGATCCGAAGAATTCACATTGGAAAGTACTACGCGGTTGTGATATTTATATTGGGATTCTTACAAGACTTGTTTATGACGTTTGAAGCAGTTATTTGCTGCAACTTCTACATTTTGTATTATGCTTTAGAAAACGTTATTGTGACGAATCAATAGGTTCCGGGAATAAATGATGAAGCGGCGAATTAAGCGGTCGAATCATATTAATAAATATAATCAGAGTATAAGATCAGATTTTATATTTATAGACAGCTCAACAACAAAGTTATAAAATTAAAAAAAAAATAATACAAACTCTACGTAGTTGCAAAATTTTTTTTCAGAATATTGTGCATGTATGAAATAAAACACTATTTCCGTGGTCACTTAAAAAATCATTAAATGCCGCATTATTTTCAAACTTACAAAACTTTTAGGATATCTATATTGTATCGCAATCAACCGTAATCATTTTATATATTTGTTACTCATTACGTACAATTTATTTCTTATAAACTTTAGTTACTCTTAATGTTGACCATTCAACGCAGTTCACCCAATATTTTAATTGCGGTCGATTTCAAATTAGGGTAAGGCGAGGCACAAAGGTCCAATTTGACTTTGAGAAATTATATTGTAAAAATCAAACTAATTATATCACAACAAATAACACAAATCAAACAAACTATCTGACTATGATCAGTAAAACTCCCTGCCAATCCATCATTTATTGAAGAAGAGTGCTTTTTTGCTGTTTTTCAAAAATTAGTTACTTCAAACAATGTAAAATATAAATTTCATGGGTACATTTTTACAGAGGCTGTACATAACCTTGATCTGGTATTTTATTAGAATTGTTCATAAGCAGAGTTGGAATAACTATTTATTTAATTTATCTCTTGTAAAATTTCTTTTTTTAACTTAGTCTACTTTTTTATTAGATATTTTTATTTATGCTAGGGTAAAGGTTCCGTTGGTCCTTTTTACCCCACCCACAAGAAAATACTTTTTATCAAAATTTTAACATTGCCGTTTTACTTTTTTATTGGATCTCCAAAAGCTTTATTATAATAACAACGTCGTAGGAATCAAGGTGATTGTTGGTTATACATTTTTTCACTATACTTACAAATATTGTTGTTAAAAAATCTTAAATTTATTTGTTTTTGAGATATCGGTGGTGAACCTTTAAGCCTTGCTCTACTCTATATCATTCGCCATTATGTTTTCGCAAAAAAAAATTCGCGTCTGAAGTTAATCTTCAATGATCAGATTTACTTTTCTAAATGTGCTACTGATTGATTAGGCACAAACAAATTGGTTTGACGTACGTTCGGTATTGTTTTCGAGCGTCATCATAAAGGAAAAGATATTTCGCGCTATTGTCTGCCAGAATGCCAATATTCGCGACGACCAGAACAAAATTTGTAAAAGCGAGTTGGAAGAATGCCACATAGGCTGAGTAAGTACGTATTTAATGGTTATTATTTAACAATGGTCATTAAAATTTAATGTTATACGTCCAACGACCACGTTATCGGAATAAATGAATAAATTATGATCATATAATATAATCTTGTATAATCTTTGGATTCCCATAGTGCTAAGCCCGTCTAAGGAGAGTTTCATCGGACTAGACGATGGGAACCTCGATTTAGAGAGAGTACTTTCTTGTTTTGAATATATTACAAGATTCATTATCAATCTATTATACATACATACATACATACATACATACATACATATATATATATATATATATATATATATATATATTAATTGTTTAATATGAACAAAACAGCACTCAGATTTGTTTAACACAACTTTATTTTATGATTACAGACGTTTCGAGACCATGGTGTGTCTCATCTTCAGTGTAATTTCAAAAACAGTTACTTATATACTACACATTCTTTAATAATTTATTTAAATTTTATTTAATTTTTGGTATACAAAAAACACCAACTATTCCTTGCAATGCTTGACACAGTACTAAAGAAACATTTAACCCTTACAGAAATATTCTAAACAAATTTGAAGTACTTATATAGATGGAGACAGAGAGGGTATCATTATAATGTAAACAAAAGGAGTGCTATCGCATACAAAAATCGATAAAAATGAAAAAACAAATTAATTTATTGAAAAGAATAAGATAAATGAAAAAATTTATAAATTATTAATGATGTTTATATAAGTGTCATGTAAAATATTTGTGTCGGTTCTTAGATTTATGCTATTGTTAGTCCGAACTATTAACATTGATTCTGCCATGCTCCGTTTAAATAAGTCTTTCTCATGGAATAAAATTTGGGGATTGTCAAAATCAAACTTATGGTTGTTGATATTAGCATGATCCACAAGTGTACTTTTAAATTTTTTGTTATCTATTTTTTAGTTTTAGTTTTATTTAAGAAAAATAGACGACGAAAGTGATGCAAAATTATAGTCACCAGAAAAATGCAAGTTTTTATTAAAGTGGAGCAAATAGAATGTAGGCCAAATTTACAAATAATGGTACAACGGTATAATATTATTATTTTAATATCGTGCTGTAATTGCATATTCTCATAAAAATGATAAATTTTATATGTAACAAACTGAAATTAAACAGTAGTACGAACAATGCACGCGATTGCAGATATTATATTATATTAGTGTTCCATATTTTTACAGATATATTTTTAATTTTCATAAAGTAGGTATTGGAAAATAATATATTTAGATTACAATTGCTTTTCTAATCAAAGTTATTTAATTATAATATTTTTTATGGATTTAAAATTTTACCTCTAGAACTTTAGTAGATATGAAGCAGTAACGATAAACACATATTCGTGTCATTTTCTGGGAAAAGTTCATTTGTACTATTATTAGTGAATCCTTATGGTAAAACGATCCTGGTCATTAGGTTATTAATGTATATTTTTGTGTTTATGAAGTGACCATTGTGTCTTTTTTTCTTTGTATCAGTTGCCAAAAATCCATTTAACTGTCATTTCACAATAACTGAGAAATGCGGTTTGATTTAAGACAACTGTTCACAATCCATGATTGTGGTGACTTTTCTTTTCTATAACAATCGTAAATAATATTCACCAAAGGGTATCACTGAGAATATGTCTATGTTATCATAACATGTAATAAAATAGGAAGTGATTTAAACTAGACACATTCTGTCACAAAACTGTGTATTTCAAACTGTCATCTAAAAATACTTCATCTTGGCATCTGTTGTCATTTAGTATGAAACAGAAATAGAAAAGAATATAATAGACACAAGCAAATAGATAATATTCGAAAACACTGGGCCCCCTCTCATGAAAATTTTGATGTGGCCAGAATGTTTTTGCAATATCATTATTGACCAGTGGCAGGTTGGCGAATTTACAACGATTCTCATTTATTGTATTCTCTTTATCTAAATTTTAAATTGTTGAATAAAAGTTCGACTGAATAAATTAAGCATGTTTAATTTATCCATCTAATATAAACATACACAATTCTGCCATAGTCTGAAAAATGTGTTTAGTGCTGCGTTAAATAAAGTCACTAATGGAGCGATTAGTTAGAATGACACTAAACAGTGAGATCTTTGTACAATTCGTTAAATATCACTATAATTCTCAGCAGAGCAACAATGAATCAGTCGAATTTTTATTGCTTCCTATCTATCACCGAATGTTTGACCCGAACACTTTAGGGCCGTCCGGATCGGACAAAGAACGCATTCATCGGGCTGAGAGAAGCGCGTGGCTTCTGGTGCTCGGCCGGGAACAAAAGTCAGGACCAGTAAAGCGCCGTAGGATATTGAAACTTAAGTGCCGTATATTTATAGTATATTAAGAAGAACAATGTCTTCTGAGTCATAATTGATGACTACGCTCGGCCGAGATAAACGCTGTGGAGTGTCGAAGCCATAAAACATCTCGTAGTATGTTTATATTGAATTTTAAATCTTGATTTTCTGACATTCCTATGATAATCGAAATGTGTGACAAAGTCATGAGTTTTTAACCTTTTGTATATTGATATATAATTATCACAATATAGAAGACTCTTAGTTTTTTTAAGAACATATTTGTTACATTATTTAAAAACATTTGGTAGGGGGAAGTCCCGTAACGCCGGACGGCAGCAAGAACCGGACACTCTATTTAACACGTATTATTTAAGCGAGTATAAATCTTTTAACTACAAGTGAAATGGGCATGGAGGGGTAGGATCACGCGCCAAGATTCACCTGTGACGCACACGGCCACGGCGGGAGCAACCCTTTGCTGTTTTAGGCGCAAAATCACGACGTCACCTAAATATCAATGGAAGTAATTCTAGTATATTTATGCATTTACATTTGAGTGACATTCAAAAATAAAAGTAGAACTTGATTGCTATCCGTAAAATGGTAGAATAATATTAGATATTTTAATTAATTGTAGTAGGTATTACCAAATGAACGAACATGTCTGTCCCTTAGCACCGGACACTAAGTCGTCCCTTAGTGCCGGACAGTAAACACAATTGATATTTCTTGTGAGAATTTACGTAATTTATTCCAAATAATTAATTCTGTTCTGTATGAGTGCTAACGGTCACTACATACGCCCATTTTTCGTATTTCCTAGTTAAAGAATGAAAAGCTTATGGTGAATGCACCAGCTGAAAGCATCGGTGTTGCCCAGGCAAAAGAGTGGATGAATAGTGACTTTTTTTGCAATCTCTAAGAATATTCGTCAAAGACACATGTGCAGACATTGCAGAATGTGAAGATGGCTTCATATGTGATCAATGCAGGTTATTTTGAAATGTCCGGTACTAGGTGCCACTGTTTTAAATCATATTTTTTGATACCAAAGTTTGCATGATAGTATTAATTATTTTTTTAGCATAGATTGTGATTTTGTTAATTTAGTTTTATTTCTAACTTTGTTATCTATCATAAATCATAATTTAATAAACATTTCGTAAAATATTTTTTGATTTATTTATAAATAACCTTAGATGTCCGCCACTTGGGGACTTCCCCCTAATTGCTGCTCATACTTCTGAACGCACCAATGCTAAAGCAATTATCTTATTTCTCCAAAATAGTTTCAAATTTCTATTACAAAAACTAATAAATCATTAAGATTTTCAACCGTTATATAAGATATACACAATGCAAACAATATGCAGCAAGCGTGTAGATGCACCTGCTCCTTGCGGATCCTATTTTAGGGACAATCCAATTCAGAAGCGTATTGGCACGAGAAATTCTGCGGCGCGGGAAGGATGTTGGAAGATGGCGAACAATATCTGTTCGTGGTGACGATCATTCATAAGAAGAACGGTCTCGGATCTCGGATCACCTCGAGCGACTCGGCCGTTCAATTCAGAATAACGATCAGAGGAGATCGGGGACTGCAGAATTTGATATTATAATACATTGAGATAAGAGTGCATCCACTGTAACAGTTTTTTATTCAAAATGTGCGTAAAATTAAGTTGACCACACTTTATGTCCTCTGGTCGAACGTCAACATAACAAATACTATTTATGGATACAATAAATGACACTGAACAATCTGTTTTTCAAATAAATCATTTTTTTTTTAAATCAGAATTACTCACTTTTAGTAAAAACTTTATATTACTGGATTATAAATTGTATTATATCTTATATTTTACGATCTAAATTTTTTGCGCTTTTAGGCCTTGATACAACTCTGTGTAATTTTCTTCATATTTACCTTAGTAATGATTAGCATTTGTGGCAAGCAGTTTAAAAGTTCGTTTTCATAATTTTTACTAATTTTTGTGAAATTGAAAATGAAAGTTCGAACTTATTCATGTAAGAAGCTATTTTAACCCGCCTATGGTATTTTGAATTCGATAAATTTATCATTCATATTGTATTGTTATATAAGTATAATCGTCGTATAAATAATTTACAGATATTGATGGGTAGTTGTAATTTGATTATCAAGTAATCGTGAAGATTCAATTTAAACCTATGTAAATCCGGAACAAATATTGCTGATAAACCCGGGATACAAGGTGAAAATCTGTCCCAGTAAAAAAATTCGTAGTAATTATCAACATTTCTATAAAATATCTGATAAGGGGGCGTCCATTAATCACGTGAGCAAGTTTTTAAGGATTTTTGGACCCCCCTCCCCTTTGGTGATATATGGTGATAATCAAAATTACCTTATTATTAATTATTTATTAATTATTTTTAGTTACGTGATAAATCTGTTTTTTTTTTGAAAATATTTGATTTTTTTTGAAAATATTGGATTTTTTTTGAAAATATTTGATTTTTTTTTAAATCAGTTAAATAATAATTACACATGATATCTTACCATATCCCTCCCTCCCCCAAGTGATATTTCGTGATTTTTTGTCAGACCCTAAAAACCTCATGTGATTAATGGACGCCCCCTAATTAGATGTGCATATGTCTAATGATCATTTTTGACCGCCAAATGGCTTTTTCATACTTTTTTTATTGGATCTCCTAAACCGTTAGACCTGCCTTCCCAAAAATGTAACCAGTACACCATTTGTCAATATTAAATATTTTTTTAATCATTCAAATTGGAACTTTTTGCAGCGTATCCCCGAAACGACTCGACCAGCCTTCGCTAAAAACTAATCAGCACGTCTCCTTATCAAGGGCTATCGAATATTTTTTTTATTATTCAAATCGGTTAATTCATGTTCCCGAAATTGTAGATTCAGATTCAGAAAATTTGTGTCCTTATTTTTTACTTTTTATTGGATCTCCTAAACCGTTAGACCTGACTTTCCAAAAATTTAACCAGTTCCTTGTTTTGTCAATGCTAATAAAATGTGTTTTGAATAATTCAAATTGGACGCATTGTTCTCTCAAAAACTGGCATACTATTTTTGCCCCGTATCTTCCAAACGGCTGGACCTGCCGTATTCAAAAACTAATCAGCACATCTCCTTATCAATAGAAATCGAATGCTTTATGATTTATTCAAATCGGTTAATTTGGTTTCTGAAACTTTCGATAAAAATTTGTATCCGCACATACACACAACCATTTTTTCTAAGGTATGCCAAAATGTTCAAACACCTCTAAAACGGTAAGCTACATAAAAATGTGATTTTAGATTCTTTGCGATTACCATAACTCACTCAACGGGAAGTTGACCATTAGCAAAAATGCAAAAATTACCATAGACCACAGCGATCGCTCTACTTTTCCTACCCCATCCCCTGGTTTCCCCTACTTGGAGCACGACGGTGCTGCAGCAGCTTCAGTAGTGTGCGCATACAATGTGTCTCTATTTATAGAATGAATGAACAACGGAATATAATGATACAGAGCGGTGCATTGCGCTATCACGCCACATGGCCGAAAATACAGTAAACTCGTTACAACGACCGCGAGTCCCAGCACGCATTTGTAACTTACGAGCCGCGAGGATTAATCCATGTCCCGCGATTGTTCTGGGAGAATATCGATCATGAGAAACTCGTCACAGGAGCAGAACACTCGATCGAGATAAAGGAACCAGGAAAATATTTGTTATGTATATCTATTAACAGTTTCTAACAATTTGCACTTTAATGAACTTCACATGAATATGAGACTTTTGACCACCATGAAACTTTCAATGACAAACTTTTCCCGAACTAATATAGATCGATACAAAGTAGAAGATAATTGGATTGTTCATAACCATTGTATAAAAAGCAATTATATATAATATTTAGGTAAATTCTAATATTTCCAAAATTACATCAAATACAGTAGAATCCGCTGATGATATAGGGTGTCCCATTTAAAAATTGGAATTTATCGATAGCAACTGCCTGTAGGCCACACCGTGTGGAATTCGAAGTTGCGATATGTGGAAAAAAAACTAAGAATTTTGAGACCTTTCTAACGATGTATAATACATTATATGTTTTCTTTACAGAAATATCTAAACCATAAGATCACTAGATCACTAGGACCACTAGATGGACCACCCGTTATATGGACTGACCGCTCATTATGATGTAATCATACTAAGAAGTTTGGTTTTCATATAAAATTCTAATAAAACAGTCGAATATTATGACTTTCTTTATAGTGACATATCGCTTATAATGACCCATTTTTAAAAAAAAGTTTTAATGACTGACATGATTTTTACCACCGGTTACTGGGTGGGCAGAAAAAATAGCCAGGGTTTTTAAGCAAAACTAAGACAGATACCGCTTTGCCTTGTACTAATGAACGCAGACCCCTTTGAAAACGGTTTTTAACCACTGTGTACTGTCTTTTTAGTTTAATTATTAACCGTCCAATTGTCCGGAATTTTTGATAGTCCGGCACTAGGCCGATCCAGAGCGTGCCAGATTAATGGACTTCTACCGTAGGTACATATTTATATAAAATAGGTTTTATTCAGAATGCTTTGTATTAGTCTGGTTATTATGACGAGTTTTTGGTGTCCTTTAGATGTCATACTAAGCGAATCTACTAAATTAGATCTTCAATTTTCAAGATTTATTGACATGCATGTAAAATATCAAATAAAACTTAATTCGTTATCTTTTATACAATTTATACATTTCTTTCTAATAATACTTCTAGCATTTCAATTAGCAAATATCAGACCAAATTATCGTATCAGATTTGATTTAAAAAATCAGCAAATAATTTGATAATTCAGAGGCTACACCAATTAATTGCATCTATTTAAGAAGGGTGCCAATTGCCCAAATCACCAACAACAATAGATTTATATTACATCTCGAAATGATCAAATGCAACAAGAAACTAAGAGCATTTCTGCACAATACGTTCGTTATAAACGGCGAAGAACAATGGCACAAAATTATAAGGATCGTCTGATTCTTACGGCGCCGTTTCTTAAAATAAAGCCCGGTGAAGTTGATCGACAGGAAAATCAAGAATGACATATTTTGAGGTGCGTGTGCCAAATGATGTCATGTATTAGTCACTAATTGGGTCCGAAAATTTTATTAGGTCTTTTATTTTATGGACAGTGATTAAGATATTATTTAATTGTTAGTTGAAAAGCATATTTATGCAAGTTTCATAGACAAGGTAAAAATAAACTACAGTCACATATATATTCCATGTCAATTCCTAACGGATACGCAGTTTGTATCTTCTAACATCTGATCAAAATGTTTTTGGTTTTTGTATATTGTTAACAATATCTGCATATTGCTATCTATAAACCGATTGCAGAATAAAATTAAATAAAAAAAATGTATGAGAAAAAGGTATAATTCTTTGTCATCGTCACAAACTGGCTCATTAAGTAACTATTGCTATTTTAAAGATTAAGCATTAAAATTTAGGTATATATATATATATATATATATATATATATATATATATACATATATATATATATATCTAATTGTGTGTATGTAATACTATCTATTTCCCAAGTACTTGACTGTTGGCAAAGGCCACTGCATTTCAAGTGTCCCCTTCCGGCGCGACGAACGGGCGCAAATAGTCCAGAATGAAGAAGCAACACGAGCAATAAAAAGAAAATTCGCATTCAAGCACAGAAACGCACACAAATAGGGATGAGAAAATGAGTAAATATCGAAATTGAGATCGAAACGTCTAAGAAGTAAAATAGCACACCCGTAAGAAAAGTGACACAAGTGAAAAAAGTAAAATAGCACGCCTGTAAGTAAAGTGACACAAGTCACAAAAGAAAATAGCACACCCGCAAGAAAAGTGGCACAAGTAAAAAAAGTAAAATAGCACACCCGCAAGTTAAATGACATAAGTCCAAAATGTAAAATCGTATCACAGCAAGAAAAGCGACACAAGTCAAAAGAGTGGAAAAAGAGCATACTCTCAAGAAAAGTGACACAAATCAAAAAAGCAAAATAGCACACCCGCAAGAAAAGTGACACAAGTCAAAAAAGTAAAATAGCGCACTCGCAAGAAAAGTGACAAGTCTAAAAAGTGTAAAACGGCATACCCGCAAGAAAAGTTACAGAAGTTAAAAAAGTAAAATAGCAAACCCGCAAGAAAAGTGACAAGTCAAAAAAGTAAAATAGCACATACGCAAGAAAAGTGACAGTGAAATAGTGAAAGTCAAGAAAATAAAAATTGTTATCTTAAATCAAAACTAATAATCATTTGAACAAATGCAGCAGTGTTTTTGTATTATGTTTAGGATTCAAAATTTGCAATTTGTACTTTATAGCAAACAGAACCCCCAAAACTTGCGCCTATTATCATTTAGAATCGTACTAATCAAAACAATTTTCTCGACCTTGTCCAAGTCAACAATGCCATGACTGATGTGGCGATTACATCCGCTGCCACCATTATGCTCTCTAGTAATATCATTATTTTTCCATCGATTTAGCAGTTCCCAATTTCGAATTTTGAACATTGTGTGCAAACCCTACACACGTATATGAGACACCCAACACTCACACATGTGTCCGCTCTATTAATGAGAAGCCGGGTTCATTCAAAAATCTCTCGCGATTCATTTCGTACTCGCATTCACGTGGTACGGATTTAACTCTGCCACACTGACGGACGTGCTCTTGGTATTAATGCACCAGTGTGTACCAGAGGCATATGACAAGATATGTACAATTAACTTTGCATGAACACCGAAAAGGATGGCTACATCGTAGCTGAATGCAGATGCTCTATTTATAGACTCTACAATGAGCAATTATTCACGATGTTAGTAGATTTTGTCACAATGGTGGGTAAATGATTTAATGAGCGAGTATTTCTTTTGTTTTCGTTGTAAATCACAATCTGTCTTATAAATAAATGAAGACATTTGGGAATTATAGTAAGTTTCGCGTTGAGACTGTGTGAGAGTGGACTATCATTTTCGAAATCATAGTATAACTGGCGTTGATTCATATTGAAGCATCAAAAACATATGGAGTTTATAACTATCACTATTGAGTTCAAATGATTTTATTCCTCAGTTCTCGCATGTTACCATTGTTCTTTCACTGTCTATTATTCAAACAACAACTTAGATAGTTATTTATATAACTATCTAAGTTTTTTTAATGTCTGCACCTATTCGATAGGAAATACGAGCAAATTTTTGGTAATACTTGAAAATGTCTAAATCGAATGGCAATACAATGGTTGGACGTCCGGGTATGTCTATTTAACCAATGATCCAATACAATAAAATACACTTGCAAAAATTTTTTAATGACATGAGCGAGGAGTTGGTAATTTGGTGACAACTGAATAAACAGCAAACCAAAATCAAAAATAACTAAGTAATATTATTTTATTTGTTATTACATTAATATCAATAAGGCCTATAAGCAATTGTAATGACATCTTAATTACTTGGCTCTATAGATGCTAACCCAACAATTGTCTAATCTCTACTTAATGTTATGAATTTATTAATAGAAATTTTAATTTCAATACCTTTTTATCAGGTATAGAAGTGTCGAGACAAAGTTATTTTCTCTTGGAAAATCCCTTGATTCAAATAGTCTGATCTAAGTTTTGTTTTAAATTTCTTGCATGTTTCCATTGTTCTTTCACTGTGTAAAGTTTCAACAGCAATTATGTCATTTATAAGAGTTACTAATTTAAATGTTTGTAAGAATTAATTTAAAATTTGAAATATTGAGTTAAAATTGAATAGAATATAAATTATTGATTTGAAATTACATAGAAATAGAAGTAAGAAGTTGTCCAACGGTTGTCCAACCTCTATTTGTTAGATTTATAAATATAAATACTGTTGACCAGTTATTGGATGCAGCAGTGCCGGAATTATTGGAAGGGTTATTTTCACTTGGAAACTTCGTGCTATATATATTTTCTAGTGATATCACTGTCAATGCCACTGCTGATTGATACTAAGCAATTACGAATATTAAACCACTAATAATATGCTATAGAAAAGCCCAAATACAAATCATTTTTTTATTTCACCTTATAATATGGACAACTATCCTTGACATCTAGTAAATCGAAGACAATATTATAGTGAGTAAAATGGCAACAATAGTAGAAGTAGCCAGTGTTACCTCTACTTCAAATATAAATAAAATTAATTATTATTATTTGCAATATTTGCGAATTTGCTCTGTAGGCATAACAATCATTAAACATCATGATTTTTATAATCATTAATGTGTAAAGAAAATTTAATTGCGCAAGCTCTGCTACTCTAGTGCAATTTATCAAAGAAAGGTTTTATATATCTTCTTTTTTTATTTAAAGTTGTCGAAGTTAATTGCTTATAGTATCGATGTCTATTCATTTGCTCTAACTTCGCCAATAAAAAACATCTAGCGAAAGGCGCTTTGAGATTCCCACCGATAACAACAATAAAGGAACGCCCACGATTGAACAAAGTACTCCTCCTTGAAGATTACATTGCTCTATAGTCCGCTATCAGATCGTTTAGGTGGGGAAACAATAAACTACAATCACACGGTAGTTAAACAGAAGCAAGCCTGCCAAATATTTTCTATTATCGTATCTATTGTGTTGCGAGAGCGAATGCTGATAGAGTCGACTCTATTGTTTCAATTTTGCAATTGACGCAAATAAACTCAAACGTATCAAATGTACGAATGGTCTAATATTTTTTTTATTTATATACAATAGTGTCTTCAGTAGTACATATGTGGGCTCAAAATTGTATTAGTTAAAAAAATACGTTATGTAGAGAAAAGACAACTGTGTACATCATAAGCCAAACTCGAATTCTCTATTTTGTTTCATTCTCATTATCGAGGATAAATATATACTTAAATGATATATAATAATAATGAAATAAATTCGAACTATTTGAATAAATGATTCTATAAATAGACCCAAATTGTTGGTACTGAAAGCTCTTACTATCCGCATAAGTGTGGTAAAAATTATTTATTATCAAGTAAATTATAAATAAAATATTGTAATTTTTTTTTTTTTACTTAAATTCAATTCTTTCACTGCGAGAGAGTTTTCCGAAAGAGTAGCACTGCTGTACAAGCCAGCAAACAACCCAAATGTTTGTTAGAGAAAATATCTAAAGATTTTCCAATCAGTATCAATAAAATAGTACATTTAAAAGTACACTTCTAAGAAACTAAAAACCACAATAAAAAATTAGAATTATCAATAATTTAACTCACAATCAGAGTGATAAATTGAAGCAAAATTCGGTACACTTTATGTCGTCCATAGGTGACGCTCGTATACATAGGGCGTCAGTTGGCAGTATATAATTTCTAAATAAGTATTTTTAGTGTTTTTTATTATATTATATTATTATTATTTTATATTTCATAGTTTTTAAACTTATATAACTGAAAATATAAAATTTAGTTATTTTACTAATTATTTTTTGTACCATCATACCCTAATGTCCAATCATTGGATTGACATTCGATTCAGACTCTTAATTCTACCAAAAATTTGCTGATGTCCCATATGGAATAGGTGGGGATATTACAAAAAACTTACGAATATCAGCCTGAAAATTGAATTAAATCAAAGGAAATTGATTAACATTAAAATCGTTATTATTACTAATTACAGTTTTAACTAAATATAATTGTTATGCATAATTTTCTATACGTTTGTAAAATAAGTATTACATATGTAAACATAAATTTGAACTGCATATTTCGCACAAGTAATTTTTGATTTAATATAAATTATTTATATTTTATTTATATAAAAAGTAATTGAAAACACAGCTATGAATGTATAAACTTTTTTTTGAATAATTTTATTGCTATATGATTGCTTCCGCCGTTGATTACGAACAAGGAGAATCGCGGGTTTGCTCTTCTAAGATTTTGATAAAACTTCGCATTATGATAGAGTTGATAGTCAAACCAAACCCTGAAAATATCATAGGCTATAGGTTCGATAATTTATTATAGGTTCGATTTGATCATCAACTCTTCCCCCATGCGAAGTTTCATCAAAATCCCAGAAAAGTAAACCTAAGATTCTCCTTGTGAGTATTGCCATAGTCTCTATTCATTATAAAACTTTTAATTATTAAAGTCATGAACTCGTTAGAATGCATTTATTAGAGCAGTCATATATCTCAAAATGAGGTATATTATTTTAATTAATTCTGACACAAATAACAGTTAAACAGTGGCATTATGTTGGCATTCCATCACCATCACAAGGCCTTCTCATAGATAAACTTCCTGCGAATAGAATATTAGCCGCATGAATCGGCCGCGCTTCGATGCCCTTTTGAGTTCGGTCTGTGCTCGTTGTCAGCGACATTGTCTCTTCTTGAGAAGATTGTATGAATATAAGTTGGAGTCTTGTTTTTAATCTGGTCGGAATGAAAATGGCCGCCGACTATATGGCGCATGCGAATCTAAACAAATGAATGCTCTGTGTTTGTTCAATAAAAGAATCGCTCTGGTATTATCATCAAAATGGCATTGACTGTTTTTGTTTGGTTCGTCCCGTGTCCTGTTCCGAGCGAAGAGTTCGATCACTCCAGCGCAACTCGGAGCAGATGCTCGGACTTAATTATAATTTGATTAATAGTAAATTAAATGGTTTTATGGACGTCCGCAGGTCGATTCAGAGTAAAGGTAATAAATCAGGTTTTTTTTTCTAAATTACAATGATACTAAACTTTATAAAAACAGTTTTGTTATGTAATCTATTTAATCGTGTTTAAACGTGTTATACATAGTATCAGACTAGCCTGGTCCAGGGAATAATAATTCATTCAATTTATTAAATGGACAATCTGAATTATTTTTAGAACTATAGTTGAAATTTCTAATTATAGAAATTACAAGCTCTATATATTTAAAAAATGCGTATGTAGCTTATAATTAGTTGGATGTTATTACAACCATCGATAATGTAATATATCGCATATACGTTGTTACCTGAAATTTATCTGTTTTTTAGTCATGCGTAAGATCAAACTCTTCAAGTATTAATAACTAGATGAATGAGAAAGAGAATAAAAATAACATCATAATGAACATAATTACATAATTACATAATTAATGAACAAAGTTTTCAGTGCGTACGATTGTTTTTGTGTTAATCCAATAAAACATTATTAAGGTGCATTATTAACTCTTTGGGGACGGCTGTCCATCTGAGTGAACAAACATACTCTGTGAGGCACAGGCTATGTTATAAACAATGACTCAGTTTGCAACGAAAAGTTAAATAAATTACATAAAACAGTATTTTTAGCCTTTTTCTTTGCTATATAGTCTTTTTTTTTAATATTTAAAACGACCGAGCACTTTTAAATATGACAAAACGACTGATAAATTTTGTGAATAAAGCAGTAGTGAAGATGAGTTTCAAATAGACATTCATACAGAAAAATTTCACAAAATTACTCTTCGGACCGAAGATGCTGATGAATGTGATGATGATATTATCCAACCAACAAAAAGAAGAAGAAATTCAACAAATTAAATGAAGAGTAAAAGACATTAGCGACTGTGCCGATTGTCCTTCAATAATCGAGTTAGACATACATCAACAAACACCCCGAATACAAATACCAAGCAATTGTACTATCATAAAATTATTTTTACGACTAATTTTAAATTTGAAGTATGTTGTTAAGCCTACATGAAGTATGTTCGTTCGAACAAGTTACCATTATTGCATTGAGTCAGCGCTCTACATTAACATGATCTGTAGACCGCATAGCTTATAAAGAGCCAAAAGGTTGTTTCTATGTTCGATTTCTTTTGATAAATAATAAATAATAAATTTCTGTTTTTTGTATACAGATAGATCACATTGTTTGATAGTTCGCTGTCAATTAAGCATTAGTAGTTAATTACCAGTAATTAGTTTTTGCGTAGATAATTTAGCTCCATGATAATTTAGCATAATGATGATTTGTCTCCAAAAGTGTGAGCTGGGTGCGGTTGTGACATGTATCTTGTCATTCTCAGGTGAAGATAAAAAAATCTAACTTAACTAAGACAAGATACGAAAGAGAAAGGGAAAGAAAAATACATTACGAAAAAAAATTAAAGATTTCTTCTCCATTTCGTTCAAAATATGTTTTGTTATATATTGTTATATTATATTCATAAGCATTGCGTAAATGATTATGTTGTGTTGTATTACATATTATTGTTATTAACGACTATAAAAGCCGTTATAAACCGCTTTGGTGTTTATAGCTATTGGTTTCTAACTAGGTGTGGACGGTTGGGACACTCGCCCTTTTCTTGTAAGATTTCATTTCATGACTATTCCCTGGTAGTATTTAAAGTCAGTATTTCAGTAGACAAATAATAAAATTACCATTTATTTTACTCTTCTCCCAGCTAACTGGTAAATTAACAAAACTATTGCTAATCAGACAAAAGTGGTCCAACCATACCCAGTCTCCATTCAAACCAAAATCCAAAAATACTCAAAAATGCCAGTCGCGATGAATTTCCCGGTGAAATAATTCCCGAATCCCGTTCGCATAGAATAGAACACTAGACAATCTACGCCGAACACAATGTTATGAAACGTAGTCGCGATATGTGTTTATATAGATTTCCATCGTACGATAATAACCGATAGTCTATAAATAGTATAGTATAACACGTATATATCTATGGGCCCGTACGAATGTCCGTCATCACAAAATGCTTCCGAACATTATTTCGATCTGTCAGCGATCGTCAGCTTCAACTGCCGAGTTAAAAGCAATTGTTCTGATTTTAGAACTCCCCATATAATACATGAAAGTATTATCGCTCAAGGTCGTGCATTCACATGCACCGGCTGAATTATCGGTCATTATGTCATCGATAATGTGCAATGCACAATTATATGAATGTTTTTATTTTTTGCATACTGCTTTATTTTACAATTAACCTTAATACGAATAATTATCTCTTTAAGGTTAATTATTGATACTCTTCCAGAAATCAATTAGTTTTTTACTCAAATAGCAGGGGTGGACGGGGTTTCTTATATTTTTCGAACATTTAGTTTTCTGAATACTTTTTAAAAATTTCTCGCAAAAGTGGTAATTTTGAATATCACGAATTATCACCAAGTGGAGTTCACGCTATTAATGGTGCTGCTTAGTGTATGACTTGAATGGGCAATTCAGTAGTTGTCCTATCTCAGATGTGACCAATTATTAGTACACTTAAAACTATTTTTTGTCCAAGTTTTTTTTCTAGAGCATTGTCCCAAAAAACTGTTTACACTTGAGATAATATTTGAGATCTAAGATCTGAAGCAAAACCTGATATCATTCTGCTTGATATAGAGCTGACCGAGGTTGGCATCAAATCCGGAACTAGGGTTTGCTAGATCACGTTCTTTATCACCATGCCTGGTTCTATATACCTTCACTTGACATCAAATACTGTAAGTTCTACTTTACTCACTGTAAAGAAGTTATGTAAATATTTAATTTAACAAATACTAATAGTAATTATTGTTTACACCAAGAATGAATTTGAATGTTATTAGGGTAGTCAATTTAAATATCACTGAGTATCACCAAAAAAGAAGAGTTCCAAAAATCTTTAGAAATCGATCACGTGATAACCCTTAACTATTATCCTATGTCTGGAGATTATATTAGATATGCATATATAACTAATAGTTATGCGAGCATGTTGCTGCAATGCCCCCGAAAAGATACTTTCACTATGATCTCAATGAAAAATCTGATCGATGTTGAAATCGAACCCGGAATTATAAATTATTAATTTTTTGCCACTACTTCACAAATTAAAATAAATTAAAAAGGCTTTATATTTTTTTTACAATCGAATCTCACGGCGAAAATGAATATTCTCTACCTACTTGCCATAGTTCGCTCGATTCATCAAACTGCTGACCAACCCTGGCATGCATATATTAATACCAAAATAATTTTAAAAGCGCTTTTGTTTATTTGATTTTCAAAACACAAATAAATAATTTCATTCAAGCAAGATCGAATAGAGCGAACTCAACCAAGGCAAAATGAACCATATAATTTTAAATTCGCAGAACAGAATGAATATTTACATAATGCCAAAATTAAAAATCTATTCTAAAAAAGTGTTGTGGAATTGAATTAGTATATGATATATTTACGTGAAAGCAATAAATTTGTAATTACAATTGATAATTACGAAGGTTTGTCGACCTGTGTTATGTGTCGGTCATTACATCTTTAAAGCGATCATTTAGAAAATATAAATACCAGGATAATTGCAATACTGGCTTCAATAAAACAATAGAACAGGCATTGTAAATAACACGCAAACGCATTGATTTCCTGAAACGTGCACGTTTAAAACAATTTATGTTATCGCCGTTTTAAATAACGGCAATAAAACAGCGCAATTAAGTAATAACAAAACATTAAATATACTACGATTCTGTTAGGTGAAAGTTTACATACTTTTGCGCGGGAACGTAACATGCGTACGAATACGACTGTCTGTATGGCGGAGTAGAAAACAAAACTTAGAACGAATAGTATAAGATTTGAAATTTATATCTATTTTTTTAGTTATTTTGAACGGGAATCAGAACCTGCTAGTCCTATAAGCTATTGTGCTGAATTGACTTAACTCTTTGGGGACGGCTGTCCACCTGAGTGGACAAATATACTCTGTGAGGCACAGACTATTTTATGACTTAGTTTGCATCGAAAAGTTGAATAAATTATATATAGCAGTGATAAACAGTCCTGTATTTTGAAAACTTTAAGTTATTTTAGTAGTATTTTTAGCCTTGTTTTTGCTATATAGTCTTTTTTTAATATTTAAAACCACCGAGCGCTTTTAAATATGGCAAAACGACTGGTAAATTTTGTGAATTAAGCAGTAGTGAAGATGAGTTTCAAATAGACATTCATACAGACAAATTTTACGAAAATACTATTCGCACCGAAGATAGTGATGAAAGTGATGATGATATTATCCAACCAACAAAAGGAAGAAGTTCGACAAATTGAATAAAGAGCGTAAAGTCATTAGCGAATGTGCCGATTCTCCTTCAATAATCGAGTTTGACATACATCAACAAACATCCCGAAGTATAAAATGCTATAATTGTAACATTTATCAAATTTAAGACTGGAACATGTATGCTACCAAACATTGACACTTTGGCAGATCCTGCAGGTGCAAGAGTCATTCAAACAATTCATTCAATTGTGATCGGATACTACTGAAAAAATACCTAGTATTTATGTAAAATTTAATATAAAATTCAATGTTTATTGCTAAGTTACATTCGGAAAAATGTCTAAGAGAAGCTGATAGATATATAATGTATAATGAGAAGATTTTCAAACTTTTTACTAAAAAAATAGGATTTTAAAAAAATTATGAAAAATATCCTATGATTTCTGTAAATAACTGACAATTATTCATGTTTGGTGAATGTTTGAAAGAAAGCAAAGATATTTTTGCAGAGAAGTATTTATGTAGAGTGAATCGACATTGATGAGTCTAACAATGAGACTTATGATTTGGTGTACCAGGGAACCCTTAGGTTTACTCTTCTGGGATTTTGATGAAACTTTGCGTG
This sequence comes from Ctenocephalides felis, assembly GCF_003426905.1. Lineage (NCBI taxonomy): Eukaryota > Metazoa > Arthropoda > Insecta > Siphonaptera > Pulicidae > Ctenocephalides > Ctenocephalides felis. The sequence goes on from NW_020538040.1 coordinate 159,517,792, forward strand.
ATGATAGCGTTGGTAGACAAACCAAACCCCAAAAAATATTATAGGCCTATGAGTAGTGATTTAATTATAGTTAAAGAAAAAATGTGTGATGAAGTAGGTTAAGACCATTACGTCTTTGGATAAGTACTGTTCCTCAATCTCCGGACTTGTCACCTACTCCAAACTCTTCTTAGGGACGCCTGGCAACGTTGGTATTTATATACAAATATATCCTATCAATTATAAGAAGGAAAGCTCTGTCGTGAGATACAATAACTAGATAAACGTGTTTCACATGGAAGGTAAAGCGCGTGTTGCTGTTACACGCGTACAGGTTTCGCGCTGCACCTTTAATACTTATTGCTTTTGTATTCGCAGTAACGTTTGTGTTTTCTATAGCATTCTTTTCCTTTGTCCGAGTGATTGGAATCCAAAGTGTTAATAACACGTAATAACAAATCGAAAAACTGTTTGCCTACGGAATTAATGGAATGGATAATATTTTATTATCCACAAATAATTCCTAAACACTTAAACAGTAAATGACATATTTTTCATATATTATTGACAGCAATCGTAACTTAATAGTCTTATAAATTTGTTGTGATGACTACTTAATGACGAGGCTATATAGGTGGCAACCCAACGGTTGCCTCATCTTTTTTATGAATATATTATAAGAACAACGCTAATGTTGATGATTTTTCACTGGATAAGGGTTATTTGCACTTGATAGCATATCGATTTCTATATTTTTAGGTAAAACTCGATGTCACTACTGCTCGACATGAGGCTGACCGAGGCTGGTATCTAATTAAAAGACCTTACAAAAAGAAAAATACAAAGAGCAATCTTTTCATTACCTGTAGTGATAATGAATGTTGAACTGCATAACAAATGATGTACTAGAAACCTAGAATTGGCGAAACTGAATACTGATTAATTTTTTGATGAATGCAGCAATGTCAGATAAGGGCTATTTTCACTTGGAAGCATAATGAGTAGCATATTTTGAGGTAAAACCCAATGTCACTACTGCTTGACATCAAACTGTCCGAGGCGGGTATCGTACTTGAAATCTTTGATAAGAAGCCCATAGCTCTAACCATTAAGAAAATATAGGAAAATTTGATCAAATTGATAAAATATAAGGAGATTCATTGCCAGACAGATTTTAGTTTTAAAAACTCATAGTTTTAATTATATTCTCAACATAGTTTCAATATCATGAATAAACTAGAGAAATGTACTATCTTATTTTATAATTCTATAAAATAACAATGACATTCCATCAAAAAAGACTTCTCAGACAAACAATTCCATCAAACAATTCTCAGCAAAGTATTGATATCTTTATAAATATTAGCCAAAATCTGAATGCTCCTTAGGAAGATATGTCTTATGTAATTCTGTTAGGTGTGTATCATCACTATTTAGTCTCAAAAAAGATTTTGCAATAAAAGTTTGTAGTAGTGGTTAAATAGCAGTATAAAATTATACCATTGTTGATTAGAAATAGTAATCATCGTAAATCCGCATTTATTAATAATTTAAAATTTATACTCCTTAAATACCTTTATATGTACTATATAGATCTTAAAGTACAGAAAGTACTAGAATAGATGAAGATGTTCATACATATAAATTAAATAAAATATAAAAGCTTAATATAAAAAATAAAACGCCCCTTTTGTTTATTCATTAACGATTAAAAAGGACATTACTGGCAATAAATTTGAATTGCTTCCTTTCATTCATAAAATAGCACAAATATGCACATGTGTGATCCAGCCAGGTGTTGCTTTTGCACAATAGTCTTATTATTTTCTCATCTTTCTGATAAACTTAGTTCGTATTTATAAGATATATGAATGGTTCATTCAAAACAACTATTAATCATTAACTATCAAAAGATTTATTCAAATAGATATAGTAATCGAATCGCTTCCAGTGTTGTCTAAGGTCAGTAATCAGCAACCCGTTGCACACGTGCCAATAATAAATATAAAACAAAATATAAAACATGAAGTTCATTGCATTATTGATCCGTGACTTATCTCGCTATTTTGAATCAATTTTCTCAAAAGTTCTCAAATTTCTCTATTTTTCAATGCATCCAATTTTTCGTTAGAGGTCAGAAGCTTTCACCAACTTGGTCTAAGGTGCAATGCCATACAAATCCAATATTACATAAGTTTATTAAATTTTCTTTGCCAATGTGTTTGCTCTTTCCTTCCCTATATAAATGCATTTAATTCTTTCTGATGCACAAATTGTGGAATGTGAAATTCCAGTTTATTCTAACGGTCGTCTATTGCTTGCTCTGTGATGCCGTTGCTTCATACAGAAGCAGACCAAGTTAATTCTAATTCTGTTTTGGATAATAATGTTATTAAAAGATTAAAACGGATCTCTAATTAGATGTGTAAAGAATTTACGCAAAAAATAAGACCAACTTCTATGCAACGATTGGAAACCAAATTCTTTTATGTCTTTGGTATTGAATGTGATTGAAAAGGTTATATGTTGGGTGTAGAATTTATTTGATGTTATTGTTAGAATACACTATTCAATTCATAATATAACTTATTATACTAAAAAATACAAAATCTATTTTGATACAAATCTGGAGTGCTACGTGACCCATATTCTTACAATGGTGGCAGCGTACTATTTCTGATTTCCATACGAACTTATAACCATATTAGTACAGAAAATTGCAGATTTATATACCAAATCAGTATTAATCAATTAATAAATTATTTTTCGTTATAATCATCTATAATCAAAGCCAAATTTAAATTTTACTTATATATTTTATGCTTTTCTACATTTGCGCCCATGAAGGTGATTGGTAAAGTAATAATGATAAAATCTCGCATAGACCTGTTAATCCATTACCTACTGTTTGAAAACTCATACTCATAGGTACATATAAAACATGCTAATTGCCCAAAAAAATCACAATAAATTTTAAAATTATAAAAACGATAATATAAAATATCTATCACAAAAAACTTTTATGAATCATTCGCTACCTTGTGGAAGAAAAATTTATGCACTTGTTACTATAACAGTGTTTTGGCAATATATCTAGTCCAAATAGAGTTCTTTATTGTATCGCGAAAGATATTTGGAATTTATTGACTTTGAAGCTATAAATATCGCGAAAGAAACACGGGTTGTAAATATGTTCACAGCTTTTGTCATGCTAAGATGTAAGAGTATAATCACAACAAGAGGCGAACTGACGAATATATACTTTGAAATAAAAGAATAAATTGTTACAAGAAATAATTTGTTGAAAAGTGCAAAACTTACATTTTTAATTATTTTTATAATCATGGGCTTTGCTATGCCCGTGGATTAGTGGTTAGAGCTATAGCATTTCAATCAGAAGTCCAAAGGTCAATGGTCGTAGATGGCAAGGCAGTAGTGACATCAGTTTTTACTTGGAAATATAGATGATAGCAATATGTTTTTAAGTAAAAATGGCCCTTGCTCAAAATTGTAATAAAAAAATTCATCATATAGAGATAGGACAAATGTTAGGATTGTAGTTAGGAAATCGCAAAAGCTTATAGAACCCTTAAGAGAGTATTCCAGTGTAGAGGCATAAATTTTAGGTCATTTTTAAATCATTATAAAAAAGAGGGAATTATTTTTTTACTATTATTTTTTCTATAATCAATTTATCAATGGTACAAGAGTACAGGAAAAGCAAAAACATATACTATAGCCAAGTCATTTTTTTTTGACAAATTGGCGACTGTTCTAAAAAAAAGACCGCTTATAACCACTTTTTTGAGTTTATCGAATTTTGAAATATAGAATACATTAAAATACCAGAAAGTAGTCTATAAAAACATTCTCTAAAAACTTTAAGTAAATTGGTTCAGTAGAACTCGAGAAATCGTGGACATCGTATTGAAAAAGGGAGTACATATTGAGGAAATCGCGTTTAAAGTTTTGCAAAAAGAAGGAAATGGAAGAGAATTATTATGGTCAAACAACTGTATCTCCGAAAATAATTCAAATTTTGAAAAAGCCTCTTGTACACTTATTCTTAAATAGTTAAACTTTGAAAATATGAAACAAAAGGGAACACGATTTTTTTAATTTCTTCACTAGAATTTTTACTCTTAAGTAAAAATTTGTAAAAGAATAATTGAAGTATATCAAAATAAAAATATAACTCACACATGTTCTTCACTACATTTTGTTATTATAGCCGGTCATAAAATTACTACATAAAAAACTTTAGAAATATGGGTAAGTGTATATGTGTGAAAATACGCTATTTAGCCTACGCAGAAGCAAAGAATTTTTACTGATGGAGAAAATATTTCACCTTCATTAATTGTTAGTGCAAAGCCGTATAAAAATAAACTATTGTTTTGGCTTGGGCGCATGTCGATGTTTTAATCTGTTTAAAGTTTTCAGTAATTCGACTGATCCGAAACGAGGTCTCAAAGAGAACAACTGAATTCAGTGAAGAAGGAAGCTGCTCTGTGTATAGAGATCATCTTTCCTGTCGGAACCACAACAAACTAGCTCGGTTTTATAATAAACTTTTAAGCAATAAATTCACATCAAAGAAATGACGCTGCCAGAACGAGCTACAAGAGGCCGGATTACGTCCGATCTGTATACACATATGTGCAAATTGCTTAACCTCAAAGTATTATCGAGAGATTTACAGACTTACGTACGAATATTATTGTTGTCGCAGAAATCCTAGAAACGAAATTCTCATTCTAAACAAAACACAAGCACATGCAGAATAAACAATGAGAATTCAGAAATAAACTTCGGACATCGTAAATTATAAATCATTATTTGTGCATTGAAAGGTTTATACAACACAAGTGCAATCAAAAGTTGAAATACAATTTGGAGAAACTTTATTTGAAATTTGAAATAAACCGATTGGCCATACTTCATTTCTAACAAGCAAGCAGATGTAATGGACAATTGTGGGTATACAGTTGATATATAAATTATCTGTCTTTCTAAAATTGCTCATTACATCAATTACTTCAAATCATACTATCTTGGTGCCTTAAGGCAAATAGCTGGAAGTTCCCGTACCAAAAACTAAGATTCAAAAAATAACCTTATTTTTTTTTAAACTGTGCAAAAATGAGATTATTGAAATTTTTGAAAAACTTGTTTTTTTACATTTTTAAATTTTTTGAAAATGTTGCATTTTTTCTTAAAGCAAATATGCTGCTTGGCTGTTTTAAAGAAGAAATATCGAAGCGCGTAAGCGCCACGACATTGGTACGGAACCCATAGAATTGAAAATGAAATTTATACTTATTAATAAAATCGTCATAAAATATCAGATAATTTGATGTGCAAAAGTCCCATAATCATTTTTGACCCACAAATGGCATTTTTTTTACTTTTTTTTCTCGATCTTCGCAAAAAACTTCGGACGCTCCATTCTCTCAAAAACTGAGTTACCATTTTTGGCACTTTTTGCCCCGTATCTTCGGAACGGCTAGACCTGCCTCCGCCAAAAACTAATCAGCACGTCTCCTTATCAATACGAATCGAATGTTTTTTGAATTATTCAAATCGGTTGATCGGTGTTCCCGAAATCGTCAACGAAAATTTGTATCTGCACACACACACACACACACATACATCCATTTTTTCTACGGTATGCCAAAATGTTCAGAAACCTTTGAAACATAAAGATATATAAAAATTTTCATTTTCGATATTTTTGCGATTACTATAATTTACCCTACGGGAAGTTAAAAATTCATATTGGATTTTTTTGCAATTACTATAACTTATTCTACGGGAAGTTAATAAAGTGACTATCAAGTTTCTCCAAATTTAATTTCAGCTATGATTGCCACTTGTATTGTATAAACTTTATTGTGCATTTTAGCAAAAAATCATGACCATATATCATTTACCATTTAACGACTTCACACTTCTTTTTTCCATCACGCATTTTTGGAAAGTTAGAAATGATCTCGTATATCACACCGAGACGCGCTTCTAAATAACATAATACTTAATTTTTACTCATAAAATAGTAATAAAATCCAACTCCATGTGTTTCTAGTTATATGAACAGTTGCAGTAATAACGAGAAGTTACCAGCATGCGTCATATAAATTAACACAAGACTGCAGAGCGATTTTAAATCCACAAACACTTGGCCAGAATAGAAGAATCTTATTAGGATGAACAAGTTTTCAATTAAATTTTAATTGCTTGTTGCTTTTTGTAATTGTAATTAGAAGACACTGATAATTGGTGATATGAATATTACCAATTGCCAAAGATTAGATACGAAGACAGATAATAAAGGACAACGTTTTGTAAACATTAAGAAACATATTAATGTTTTTGATTAATATCTTTTTAATATCCAAAAAAAAAACATAAAGCAATATTTCAATTTTGAGATCAAATCATTGAAGTTGGTCATACGACGGCTGTGGATTGATCACAAATATTTTATTTTCTATTGTTATTAAACAATGAAGTTCAGCAGTCTTAAGAAAAAACCAAATGTTTACACAAGCAAACTATCATAAAAATAAAAATAATAAGATAATTTCAGATATCTCGCCTTAAACACCATGAGTCCCTTATCCCTTGCCCTCGATACTTTCCCATTATTGTTAGTAATTGCAAATCGAGCACGCGATCGTGCGATATTTTGTAAACAATATATTATAATACATAATATAGAATTGTATATTTAGTCTCGTCAAATGAAAAATATACAAAGCTTCGAAAATGGTTTATATAAAGACAGCGAATTAGCTACACATCTTCGTAATGAAACTCACGTCACGTTGGAGAGCGCCAGATTGAGATGCAATGTTTGATATGATTGCTGGCAAATGTAAATAAGAGTTTTGTTGTAATATTATTTTAAGAGTATATGACAAAATAATAAAGGATATTGTGTGCCAGTGTGTAATGGTCAATGACATAGTGTATATGTTCCTTAAATACACATTGATGATTTTATTCATAAACGGTTTTATGTCGCAGTTATTAAGCAAACAATCGAAAAACTAGATCATTTTTTATTGGCCTTTGCTACAGCATTATCCACTTGCAATTCTTTAATTTCTGTATATTTTTTTCATATCCCGTACTAATATATTATCCTTCACAATTTTTCACGTCTACATCATTTTTATATTTACATAAAGTACTCGACCGGGGTTCGAACCGACAAGCTTATTTATTAAAACAAAATTTTAGAATATTAGTAATATTCTAATAATATTAATCACAATTAATTATTAATTCAAAAACTCTACTTGCAACGAAAAACACACAGCAGATATTTTATAAGATTCATAATAAAATTTTGGAGTTTGGTTATTATACCAAGATTTGTCGAATGGTAGATGTAAATAAGTAATGTAAGGGAGCGTCCATTAATCACGTGATTGATTTTTTAAGGATTTTTGTTTCAATATTTATCACTTTGAAATAAATTTTTGAGAATTGAAATATGTTATTAACTTCCTCTAGACTCTAGAGATTACTATAAATTACTCTAGAATCTAAAGTAATTACAAAAATCATTCGATTTGTATTGATAAGGAGACGTGCTGATTAGTTTTAGGCGAAGGCAGGTCTAGCCGTTCCGAAGATACGAGGCAAAAAGTGCCAAAAATGGTAACTCAGTTTTTAAGAGAACGGAGCGTCCGATTTTAATAATTCAAAAAACATTTTACTCGTCAATACAAGATGAAAAATTGATCCAATTTTCATGAAGGCAGGTCTAGCGGTTTCTGAGATCTAATAAAAAAAGTAAATAAAAATGCAATTTGGCGGTCAAAAATGATCATTAAACATATGCACATCAATTTATCAGATATTTATGATGTTTATCCGTTAGACGGAGACGCGGCGCTTACGCGCTTTGACATTTCGTCTCTATGCAGTTAAAGCAGTACGATTGCTTTGAAAAAAAGTTCAGAATTTCCAAAATATGTCAAAATGAAGAAAAAAAATTTTTTTCCAAAAAAAAAAATTTTTTTTATCAAAAAAAAAGTATTTTTTTGTCAATTTTATAGTTTCTCAAAAATCTAATTTTTTCGAAATATTTTTTTTTTCAAAAATGTTAATCGTTTTTAAAAATAATAATAATTTTTGGTACGGGAAGTACCAGCAATTTGCCTTAAGGCACGATGCCATACACCACTAGTTATGATTTTTATTACCATTAAATCCGTGCCTGCAAGAAAAGCAGAGCGTGGTAGAGTGTGCGTGTGCCATGAATCACGGTTTGTTTCGCGTTGACTCCCGGTTTTCCTGAACTGATAGTTATTATCAGCGTTTAACAGGACAATATACGACCAGGGGGAACATTTATTGTTACGAAGACTAGCCGCACGACGGCTCGACGGCCGTCTAACTTATGAGCCTTGAGAATGTTGGTAAAATTTTAACGCGGGACTCTGATATACTAGCGATAATCGACTCTACCTATAATAGTGCCGTTACACAGCATGGGTACTAAAGATAATTGAAAAGATAGATGATTATTTTTAAATGAAAATTTATAAATATATAATTTTTAATGTCATATCACATCATGGTCTTCTTATAATTAACTTAAGCCATATTTTTTTACTTCAATTTCGGGACTAAAATTTTTAGCGGGTGTGGGAGCTGTGTTCCGTTAACTTGAATCACCAATGTGATTTTTTCAATTATTGTTTTGATCAAAATCATACATAGTATGAATACTGTTTAATGATGTAATAAAAGTCAGGTATTTTGGAAATGGTACAATTTTCTTTTATTCAGAATTAGCAACCATATTTTAACAATTTTATCTACCATGGTCTGCACGCTTATAAATATTATATAAAATTCTGTTTTTTTTAGTAAATAATATCACATGTAGTGTGTGTGTTTAAAAAAATTTAAAACGGTTAAAAAAAATTCCTAAATATTTGGAACAATCTGGGATCATTAAGCCTGAACCAGGGCAATTTGTATTGTCTCTAGAAAAATCGGGAAATCAAGATCAAAATCGCTTACTTAATTAAGAATTTCCAAAATATTATAATATAGTTTTGATCGAGCTGTTCCCAAAAAAATAATATAGTTTTAATCAAGCAGTATAACTGGTTAGATATTACTGAATTGACCATACTATTAATTTTTCACTTCGCCATAAAAAATTGATGATTAGAAATTGTGGTTATAATTATAAATTTCATTTCATGTCATAATGGCACTAGTCATCGATGATTTGTATCACTACTAATATCTCAAAACAGCTAGAATGTTTTTTTAAATAATATCTTAAATAATAAGTAAATGATTGTAAGTAGCACTTTGCCTTAAGGCAAGTTGCATAAACGTCAATCAATAAGAATTGAGATTCAGTTATTCATATAACATATTCAACTACTAAAATAAAATTTTCGCTTTCACTTAAAAATAATCAATACGATTTCCAAGTGATGCCTCTCAAATATACTTATAATATCTATATTTTTTTAAATTAATTTGCATGTTTAACACGTTTTATTTCAACTATCTCGTGTGCTAAAAATGTATTTAATTTGACGTCAACTGTAATCAGTAGCTACCTACGAAACACCACATAACGTACATATTCTTCAGCATAGATTCTGATTAGAATCGCTCAAGCTCACGGTCAAAAATCAGCTCTATACACACACACATACTTTATCCAAATTTGGTCTCATTCGATTGAGAATGGATTGAAACATCTAGAAAACATAAAATTAGAAAATCGGATTGTTTTGCGAAAACTTAAACTTCTCCTTCAAAAGAACCACAAATCATCAACACAGTATTCAACTCAATTAATTGAATGATGATAGTACTTGCATATGAATAATGTTATAAAATATTATTTTTCCATTAGTGTCATCTATCTGGCGCAAAGCACTGATAAAATCTGATAGAACACATTCAACAAAAGATTCTGAATTCAAATGAGTACCAAACTAGCGTAACCCTGTCAACCGTGTTGACCCAAGCCTAAGGTCTTGGCGTCAAATAATAAACGAAAATACGAGCTTTGACCCCGCGGTTTCGGAGAACCTGTACGCGACCTTGACTTTGACAGTTTTAGAGAAATTTATTACTCTTGATGGCGTATCCCTGGTCACATAACATGCGGTAAGATATCCGCGGCTCGGTCGAGCTCCTGGGGGTCATGGAACCCCATATGTGATTGCAGGCTTGCGTAATAATCGTATATATTATGGTTATCACTAAATACAAGAGTTTACTATCAATATATTTGTATTAATAGTTAATATTAGATGATGTGAAAGTTTGAACAATTCTGCAATGTAATCAGCGCGTACGATCATTTTAAAGTCTTTGATGTTCAGAAGTACATTTAGAACTGTTCATGGTTCTGGTTTTGATTCCATCTTGGCTAGATTGATACTAAGTGTTGATGATATACGAACTAAACATGATTTCCAATAAAAACATCTATTTGAGGCATTGGTGCAATATATATTCACATCTCTTTTAAGGACATTGCTGCAATTTAATTGAGGTTGTTATACTAAGTAAGTGTGGCATTTACTCTTAATTTGTTTCAATTTTAAATTTCCTGTCGTAGCCCAAATGTAAAATACCTTTTCTAATTGGATAGTAGGCAATTTAGCTGCCAATCTGTAACAAAGAGTTTTTTGATCGATTGAGTAGTTTTCGTTCGTTGAAAGATAAAACATCAAATCTTAAGCTCACAAAAAGTTATGCGCTGTTTATGATAACGTAGTCTTAAAAAAACGGCAGTATAAAAGTTGGTTTGCCAAATTTCGTCTTGTGATTTTTCACCCAAAGATGGAAAACGCTCTAGTTGAAGTTGATCAAAAATGAATTAACTACTCTGATGCGATTGAAACAATTGATGCGATTGAACAACTAACGAAATTAAACAATGCAATTAAAAGACAGCGGCCTGAATTAAAAATCAAATCAATGATTTATTACAATATTATCATCACATATCTTGGCCAAAATTATTAGAGCAAATTTTTTTGGCAAAAATTATTGGAGCTGTTGGGATGTTTTGCTACATCCGTTCTGACGACATTTGAATTTCAAAAAAATCAATAATCATGATGGCGTCAAATTGTACCCTATTCAGCTTTTTGCTATCAAAATGAGTTTTATAAAAGTAGGTTAATAATGCTGCTTGAACAAAGACAAAAGGTCAGTGATCAAGGCATTTCAGAAAGCAAGTTATATAAATGTGAAAAAAAATGTCTGATTTTGTAACAAAAATCCGCACTTACTAAGTTGCCAACCTAATATATTCACATTATATTCTCATCAGAAAAAGATTGATCAACCAGTGAGTTTCCTTCTAGAACCACAACATCACGACATATTTTAAAACATATGAAATAGACTTACTTTAGATTTACTAAAAGAGAGTTAAACATACTGCATTATCAAATTAAAATATTTTCCTATATAAAGAAAATGAGAACGTAGAGAAAAAAAATGTCTATGAGTAATAAACTGTTTGCCCTACAAACCATTATTTGCAGTAAATTTAACGACAGAAGTACATCTTGTGAGGCAAGTAGGATCCATCGTAAATAAAGTCATAACTCAATGCAAAGTTTCTCTGTGTTATGTAAATTTTGCGTCTGTCGGATGCGTTTGTCCGAATCCGAATCCTCTTTCAAACGTCCTGTCATGTGAGCAGAAATCCCGCGGGATTATTTGTATTCGAATGCGCGCGAATCGCATAGAAGAAGCGGCATAGAAGCGGCCGCTCATCACATATTCCGTATTGTGTACAAGTTGAAAAAGATAAGTGCGTTTATATCAACCGGTTTATATTTGAGATTCGAAAGCCTCTGGAATTGTAGTTATAAATTAATTTGACTGCTTGTTAATCTCTGTATGAAAGAATCCGTAGTATTTCTTCTAATTTCTAAAAAGAACAAATAATAGCATTCTTGTGAGAAGATAACAATATATTTGTGTGCGTACACAGTGGCAGCTCGTCGTTGTCAATGCGTTTGATGCAATGTGTAAGTGCTGTTGAATATTAATAGTTTGTGATGTAAGTCTTGATATGCATGTTACACTTTATATGGTCTGGTCCTCCCGACTCTTTTCAGTGAGCGACGATTAGTTACTCCGAGTCCGGAGTCATTCAAGTGCCCCCCGCGCCTCGCGCGGAATTTCTCACCTGACTCGAGAAATTACAACTTTTATTACTTGATCAATTAAAATGTTCAATTATTTTCTTTGCTCTACGTAGGTAGGTATACGTGTACAGTAGTGCAGGAAATGCAAATCAATATGTAGCAACAAAAAAGCAAAAACAAACTTTATGTACTGAGATAAAATTATCTTGCTTTCATAATCCTCAGTTTAATTTATGCTTCCATAAAATACACCCAATGCGTATATTTATAAATATATATAAATAAATATATATATATATATATATATATACACATATATATAAACTTGCAATATCATCTGCAAACTATGAAATACACAATATCCGTCAAATTTCAAATTTTAAATATAATAAATATATATAGAGATATCAAATTTAAAACTTAATAGAATGTTATGTATAAAATATTTTATTTTTTGAATTTATTAATTTAATTAATTAAATGGACAATATAAATATTAATAGCGATTCCTGATCACGCGTTGCTGTACCTAAATAAAAATCTAAACACAAATGCGATTTTCACGGCGATCGGATGTAAGGTTTATAAAAAAATGGTGTAATTAGTGTAATAATTCTTACAAAATAGAAGTTGAAAATTTAGAATTATAAGTGTTTTATAGAAATTATTTATTATATTTAATTAATTAATTTAATTTAATATATTTAATTTATATATTATTTAAAAATATATAATTATCAATAAAATATTGTGAATTTTATATCGAATGGAAAAACAACTACTGAGTTGTTTTTTCCAACATGTCCCTTTTCGGCCGACAATTGTAAATTCATCAAATTTATTGAATGTCCTTTACTGGGCAGTTGTAAATAAAAGAGATAATAAAAAAAATAATAATAAGTGTTTTTCATATACAAATCATAAAAAAATAAAAAATGAAAATTTAAACAAAAAATGAAATTAACACTTGGTTTCAATCAAAATATGCGAAAACCTGTCCCGAAATATACCTAACATTTTCCCAAATTTCCGGACGTATGGTTTATAAATGCATAACAATTACACTCACACAGAGACATCCATTTTTAAATATATAGACTAGTACCCTTAAATTTAAATTAACAATGTTTTATATTAAATAATATTTGCTAACGAAAAAAAGTTAAATTTACCGAAAAAAATTTTAACTTAAGGTTTTTTTCTTACTTGTTTTTCTTACTTCTTTGTTACTTCTAATTGATAAGAAACACTATAAGCGTCCGTATTGCGCGCGGTCTGTTTATCAAAATTTTAATTAATTTTTATAATTAAACCACTTCTTATAGGCCTATAATATTTTCAACAGTTTGTTTTGACTATCAACTCTATTTCCGTGAAAAGTTTTATCAATATCCCAGCAAAGTAAACCTAAGGTTCTCCTTGTTAGAAAATTTTGCTTATAAATTGATTACATTTTTCGCATATATTAAAATGTGCTTATTACATTTATGAGGGCGATGTGAGCAAGTGCAAAAAATAATAATCGAGCAAATGCTTAACAACATATAACTTAATTCATGCGTGTGCATTATAATTAAATATCACGAGATCCATTTAATTATTTTAATTGCTTCTTTTGTTTAAATTAAACTGTATAGATCTTGGTAATTGCAAGCGACCATAAGAATAACAAAGTGTAAAAATAAAAAAGATGTATAATAAAAGCGAGAATCGAAAAGCGAAAAGCGAAAAGCGGGCATGAGTCCATCAGGCTGACGTTTGTTCGCTGACGCTGCCACTGGCCCCGATCAGATCGCTGGCACCGCGTACGGTCGCAGTTGCTCGCGACTTTGTGTTTGTTCGTTGTTTTCTTATGTAAATGATACGATAGTGCATTCGCTTTGACGGGACGCTTTGTTCACATCAACATATTATTATAATGTTATTTAGTCAGAACATTCGGTGTCCGCGCAGTAAAAGTCCAACAAAACCGGAACCGAACGGATTGTTATCAGAACCGGTGTGCCGGTTTGATAGAAGACGCCATCGTCGGTCGCCGTCACCATAGGACGGACGGCTCTCACATTGTCCGATACGCGAGACGTTGATCCCTTGATATTTATAATACACAATTTGTTTTACCATTAAGCGCCTATGCCCGTACTCGTCATTCCAGATTTTGCATTAGCTATCAATTCTATTCTGCACGTACTATGTTTGAGATAAATATCATTACGTTGTCATCTTCGTTGGAAATTCAATTCTTGGACTATAAGCTTGTTCTTAATATCTGCCTATACTATTAAAGATTCTTAATCAAGAGCAGCTGTATGCAAAGTTGATTTAATCACAGCCTACGTAGATAAATGAAAAACCTATTTCGACTCATTTTCGTGAAATGAAATAGAATAGAGGTCCAATCTGTCTTTCAGTAGTTATACTGTCACACGTATCAAACAAACTATCGAACTATGTTCAGTAAAATTCAGAGCTAATTCACTATTTTAGAAATATATTTTTCGACCATTTTCCTAAACTTGTCATCTGTCTCTTTTTACCCCATAGGCGAGATAAAAAGAAACAGATCAAATGTCTTATTTCTAATTTGAAATGGATTTTACGAAATAATAGCTACATTATTTAACCAATGCGAAACACAAATTTCATGGGCGCAATTACAAGGATCGCACCCTTTATAACCTTGATCTGGTACTTTGTCAGAAATATTCAGTATCAGAGTTGGAATATCTATTATTTTAATTTATTTCCTGTAAAATAGCGTTTTTACTAATTTAACTTATTTATTTACTATTTTCCTATTATTTACACCTTTGCAGTGGTAAAGGTTCAGTTGATCCGTTTTACCCCACCCTACCACATGTAAGCTTTTATAAATTTTTATAAACTTTTTAAAAATCATGTTCAGGTATCATAAATCAAATGAAAGAGCTCAAAATAAAAAAAAAATTAATATCTTCAAAATATTTTTCTACAATCCTCGAAACTGGAATAAAATAACTAATGATTTTGAAATAAATCATAACAATATCAAAGTCCAATAATCTTAACATAATTAAAAACCTATTAATTTAACTGAATTTATAAATGAATGCATAATATATTCATTAAAAAAGGTCTACATACCTAAAACTAAATTACGGTTTATTGTTCTAGTTCATTAAGATGCCGTTTCTAGATTAATAAAATATTGATTATTCATTCTAAACAGGTAGTGATTATATATAAATATCTCGAAAAAGTAGATAGATGAATATCTCGCACACGAGCAATAGTACAAGAATATAAATATGATTTAATCAGAGAATGCCAAACATTTTTCTATGGAATCATATATAAAAAATTCTTATATGAAACGTAGCGGTGGGGGAGACTGGGTACGGTTGTGCCACTTTTTTTGATCAGAAATAAATTTCGTAAATTAACAGTTATCTGGGAAAAAGTAAATTAAATGGTAATATGAACATTTGGCTATGAAGGAATACTGTAATAATGTCCTTAAAATCGATGAATCCGTCATATAATCAAATCATACAAGGAGAGGGCGAGTGTCACAACCGTCCCCACCCGAAGAACGTTAAAAAAAATAGATTGTTTTAAAATCTATAGCTATAAACACCAAAATAGTACCAAAATCTACTCTTATTGTCAGGAATATATAAAACAACACAATATAATCATTTAAACAACGCTAATGAATATAATATAACAATATATAACAAAATATATTTTTTTAAACAAGAAATCTTTATGAAATCTTTTATTTCATGTATTGAATTTTTCTTTTCCTTTCTCTTACGTATTTTGTCTTAGTTAAGTTAGATTTTTTTCTGTTTAAATTTCACCCAAAAAGAACAAGAAATGTCACACAAAATTAAAATAATAAATAAAAATAATAATAAAATACTAATTGCTGGTAATTGACCATTAATATTCAACTTAGAGGAAAATAAGAAAAAAGTGATTTATCTGTATACAAGTAACAGTTATTATTACAAAAAATCAAACAAAAAAACTTACTTTTAGCTCTTTAAAAGCAATTCGGTCTACGGTTGCTGACTCAACGCAATAATGGAAACTTGTTCGAACAAACATACTTAATTTTTCTTCCTCTGGACCCAATTTTAAAATCAGTATATTTAGCTATTATGACGACTATTACTACCGTAACCTGGCACAACCGTACCCAGTCTCCCCTAATAATAAAATATGCGATGCTGCTCACACAGTGAAATCGCGTTTTATCGCAACATTACAATAAGTGCAAAAATTAAAAAAAGAACCGTTAGCCTATTTAAAATTAATACATATTATTATATACTATGTAACGAAGAATTAAGTTGTTGTCCGAGCAACAAACGCAATTATATTGTGCCGATGCTTTTGTATCGGTGAACAAGGACGCTTTGTGCGTGCCTGTAGTGGTCATCGAATGAAAGATACATTGTTGAATCTGCATGAAAGAAATCTGTTGTTGCCGATTTCGGCATCCGTAATGAAAAGATGAGCAACGCTTCAAATATCCAATAAAAAATCTATAATGATGAAACAAATAACAAATGAAACATGGTCGCGTATTCTGTATAGTAGTTATGTTGTATTGTGTTGCACAGATGCTATTATACTTATTATCATGTTCAAAATAATTATGTTACAACAGTTAACAAATCAAGTGTCTTGTTAACGTTCAGATAGATTTTGATTATTTTAAATTAAACTTATTGATCATTGGTTTATATTAAAATCATTGTGTTAGCAAGACGTAGGAAAATACAATAGACAAATATTATTTATTTGGTCTCAGTTGTTTGTGCATATAATTAACTAATCTTATTAAAGTTAAACGGGGAATAAGCCAAATTGTATTCACCTCCCAGTCCCGCTATACTCTTTAAAAATATGGTGAAAAGGGGCTTGAAGGTCCGCAGGTAGAAAGATCCACCACCATTATCTTAAAAACAAGTAAGGTATAGAATTTTTAAGTAGAATGCAAAAGATGTGTAACCAGCTACAATCTTAATTCTTACGACGTCGCTTTCAGGCAATGTTCAAAAATCCATAACAAAAGTATTTTGTTTCCTTGTTAGTTTTTTTGGTTGTGAGCACTGTTGTTTAGTTTGCGAGACCTTAATATAATTTTTAAGAATACGTTATTTAATTGTTTTATAAGATGTATTGTTAATTTTAAGTTAACTTAATTTTTTATATATAACCTCTATAAAAGTTTACATGTGGGTGAGGTAAAAAGAACTATCTAAGCCTTTACACTGGCCTAGATTCAAACAATAAGAAAATAGTAAATAAAAATATAAATTAAGTTGAAAAAGCAATTTTACAAGAAATGAGTTAAATTAATAGTTATTCCAAACCTGCTGATAAATATTACTGATGAAATACAAGATAAAGGTTGTATACGGTATAATCTTAGTAAAAAATGTGCCCATGAAATTTTTATATCGCGTTGATTAAATAATTTAGCTATTATTTCGTAATTAAATAAACTATTAAAATAAATATATAATAAATTTTTTTTGACTAAGAATTAATTGACAATTTTACTCAACATAGTTCGATAGTTGTTTTGTTTAATACGTGTTATGGGTTGTGATATAGTTCATTTGATTTAGACAGTATAATTAATGAAAGTCACATTGGACCTTTGTGCCCCGCCCTATTCTACCGCATACACAGATAATTTTATATGAATATTCTTATAATAATTTAATGATTGAATTTTCAAACAAATTTAAAATCAATGATTTACATTAATTTGATAAAAATCTAAATTTTAAGACCAAATATAATAAAGATGGACCTTTGTGCCCCGCCCTATCATACGCATCAGTAATTTTATTGAATGTTCTCATAATAACTTAATAATTGAATGTTCTTATAATAACTTAATAATTGAATTTTCAAACAAATTTAAAATGGATATTTTTCAGGTAGATATAGGGCCATTTCAAGAAGAGATTTAGAATAATTTTAAAGATGAGTCGAAAATGTTAGTATGTTTATATCAAATTATAAGCTTCATAAAAACATTTTATAATTGTAAGACAATTTGAATAATTTTTGTACGACGCTTTTAGTTCGTTTGCGCAATTAGTAGCAGGAGAGACTGGGTACGGTTGTGCCAGGGAACGGTAGTGACAGTCGTCATAATAGCTAAACTATACAGATTTTGAAATAGGGTCCAAAAAGAAAAAGAAGATTATAGGTATTGTTTTTTCAAGTTATTTTTATGCCTACACCCAAGGGACGGTTGTGACACTCGCCCTTTTCTGGTATGATTTGATAATATAAGCAATCCATGGTATTTATGGACAGTATTTCAGTATTTTCATGTAGACAAACGTTCAAATTACCATTTAATTTTCTTTTCTCCCAGCTAACATTTAATAACACTTTAATCTCTGATCTCTATCCGAATAAATTATTAATCCTTATTACATAATGCGCAAGAAACCTCGATCCCCTTTTAGAAATGATCGGCACGCAAGCGTCGTTGTCACTTCATTATCTTGTCATTACATTGTCGGCGTACGTAACAACGTAACCAACCCCCTCGGTTTTGTTCGCGAATCACCGGGGGCACTTTACTGCTCATTGTCAGGCAGAGCACGCCGTCAACCCGAACGCAGGAGGCAACCCCGGCTCGGAGCAATGAGCGCTTCCCAAAGCACTGATATTGGCTCGTAAATAAAAGCTCGAGTAGCCGTAGTAAAGTGGACCTATGCAAATTGATAGATTTACAAAATATACTAAAGAAAAGGAAATGTTGATGATATATATAGGGTAGAGCGGGGACAAAGGTCCAATTTGACTTTGAGAAATTATATTGTGAAAACCTAACCAATTATATCACAACAAATAACACTTATCAAACAAACAACTGTCTGACTATGTTCGGTAAAACTACCAAAGCACAGATATTGGCTCGTAAATAAATGCTCCAGTAGCCGTAGTAAAGTGGACCTATGCAAATTAATAGATTTACAAAAGATAGTAAAGAAGAGGAAATGTGTAAGGTATATTATATATATACTAGCAAACCCGACAAACTCCGTTTCGCCACCAGATGGTTTCGTGAGAAAGATGAAGAAATTCTTTGTTTGTTTTTTATTTGAAAAGGAAAAATTTGATCAGGAAAGAAAACCCGACTTATTTTTATATATATAGAAGATAATCTATTTGCAATTATTTAAAACAATTGCAATTATTGATTATTTTTAATACTCGAATTTTTAATTACGGTGCGTGAGGTTCCAGCAATTTACATTAGGGCACAATGCCATGCACCACTAATTTTCTTAGCTATAAACCTTGCGTTCTGGAGTTATTTCGTCAGGAAGGAAAACCCGACTTATTTTTATATATATAGAAGATATGCCTCTAATTTTCCAGAGGGTGTAAATTGTAAAGTAAATAAATACAAACAAAAAAATCTTTTTAACAGGCATTGATCTAAATTATAGAAAAAAACTAAATTGTTTCTAAAATATATTTTTAATAATCTTTCATATTTTTCTTCAATAAAAGCACTCGGTACGTCACAAACTTTTGGTCAGTTTTTTTATTATTTAGTAATTTTACATCTGTCCTGAAATGGACAACAAGTAAAACTGTATGATTCTTCTGACCATTGTCAGAGAGAAAATGGACATAGGTTTGGCCGGGGCACAAAGATCTGAGACAAAGAATTTGACTTTGAGAAATTATATTGTGAAAACCAAACCAATCATATGACAACAAATAACACCTATAAAACAAACAACTATCTGACTATGTTCTGTAAAACTCCCCGCTAATTCATCACTCTAGAAATGTGTGTTTTTCCAGTTTAGAAAAAAATTGTCTACTGGTTCTTTTTAACCCATACGGTAGAATGGGATTTTACACAATAATAGCTACATTATTCAACCAATGCAAAATATGATTTACATTTTCCATTTATTTAATTTATCTTTTAAAAATCGTGCTTTATTTAACTTAATTTACTCTCTATTTTTTATACCTTTGCCAAGGAGAAGGTTCAGTGGATCCTTTTAACCCCACATTTTTATATAGGCATATTTTAATTAGAAAATCGTTCACTGAAATTATTTTCACCAGATTTTTCTCCGTTTATTTATAAATTCATGCTTGTTTAGAAGATAATTAGCTCGTTAAGAAGTATATCACAAAACCCAATAACGGCAAATATTTCAGTAAATAACTTCTTTTAGGAGTTTAGAACTATTTATTGTTTTTTATATTTAAAGCCTTATTTGTTCATTATAGTGCATTTTGGGATTTTTATTATTATTATAATTTATTAATAAATTAAGTTATTTAAATTTGTAAAAAATATATATATATATATATATATATATATATATATATATATAACAGCATATTAAATTCCGCAAGTTGCTACTACTAAACATGCACAATTTGTCAAAAATGTCAAGTTAGAAAACCGATAAATTACGGTTTGTTTTACAAACCATAAATAAATCATTATAAAACGATTTAAATCAGCTAGTTTCGTTTTTGAGAACAGTTGGAAGAGTGAATCTCGCTATTTCTTGTTTGCCGATATCAACAGGCTGTCGCATTGAATGCCAATTAGTAGAAACATCACAAGTCGAGGTATTAAATCGAGACGGAGAAAAATTGATTTGCGTTTTGTACATTTAATTGCGGCAATAAATATAATTCAACTAGCAAAACAAAGTAAACATTATTAAACAGCATTAGCAAAAATAATTACATGATTTCTGCACTTTGTTCAGAAGTTTCTCCTATTTTCAAGTAGAGGACCTAGGAGCTGGTTGTAACTTTTTTTTAAATTAATATGTTTCTACAATATATAAATGGATAGTTACCAAATCAAGTAAAAATAATTCCACAACTGTTATTCATTATTTCACAATTAAACATTTTTTAGAAAAACTGCGGAGTTACAACTTACCCCATGATTAGGGTTAGTTGTGACGTCTACCAAAGCAAGTAGTAATGACAATATTACCTCTGACAATTTATTCTCTACTTATTTTTGAGAAAATTGACTTGTTTCTGAGAATTTTTTTCATAATCAACGCAAACGATGATTATAACAAATAAAATATATAATAGCTCCTAAAGTCAAAAAAATAAGTTTAATAATTTGATTACGTTCGGCCAAATATTTTTATATTTCACTATGGTTAGACAATGACTTTTCTGAAGACCTTGTAGATTTTTTTTTGTTACAAATGTGAGTAAGCTCTTGTAAAGACTTTTGATTTGAGATAATATATTATTTAATAAAATAGGTTTTATTAAAATGATGAATATTTGTAAAAACAGGACACGCCATGATTATATTTCAATATGCTAATTGATTTTAGAGTAAATCTTGTTCTAGGATGTTTCGTCGATAGCAAGTAGTGAAGTATTTGTTAATTTAATTGAATGGTGTATTTTTTATAACAAGGTAATTACATGTTAGTGTACACATATTAAGTAATCAATCCAATAGAATCCATTAATTTAATTTACATAATAAAATTAACACTTTAACAATTTGTATTTTCATTGCTCTGATCTAAATGTGCGATATGTTCAATTAACAACTTCGTTGTCTCCACATGCTATTTTATGACTCTTTTATTGCTCTTTTAATATATAAATTATCTGAAAGGTACGACATAAAATGACACTTTTTTATTAGCATTTTAATATCATTTCAATCAGTCGAAAATTGTTCTGTCGTTATATCATAAATGATGGCATTGGTGATGATGGATTTTAAAGTTGATTTGCCGCATAACTTTGGTATTTATATTAAACTCAAACGGATTTCAAATTTGTATGTAAATTATCATTATTTGCATATTTATGGTCTTAAAAAAATAAAAATCTGAGAAAAACCTATAAAATACACAATTATTGTCGCCACAGCTAAATTTGTTATACCAAATCTTTTGATGGCCATCTAATGAATAATTAATCGGACGCTCTTTCAGTTCGTTGTTTGATAATTGGTGTAACTCCAGTTGTTATCTAAATCTTAAATTTGATATTATCAAATATAAGATTTAGATTCCAAAATAAAATATGTATACCCGCATTCTATGCGTGTTGAGAATTTTCTTCTACAAAATATCGTAACTTGGAAGCAATAAAATTATGGTGTTTAATAAGTTATTAACCGCGTAATAAAATCCTGCTGAATATATATACTGTAATTAAGTTGTCAATGATATTAATAGCACAGGTTTATTAAAGCATTTATTAAAATGTATTATAAACGTTAATAAAATTCTTAGTCTCGTTTGGTTATAACAAGCTAGTTTATCAAAAAAACTGCTGTTAGTAAATACTACAGCATACAGTCATCATTTAGTAAAAAATAATAGTAGATATTGTAACAACTAAAAACGGGTCTGTATGTTTTGTTAAAAGTATATGATTCAAAGAAATGCTTTTAGGATTGATTTTTGAATGAATTTGTACCAAACTTAATAACTTTATCCTAATTTGATATTATCGAACATCTAAGTAAGGTAAGTACAATAAAATTTAAAAAAATAGAAAGTTTTAGTCAAAAAGACTTAAAAATATTTTTTTAACATTATTAGGCAATTGTACTTGAAATATATACATGGGTTTTAGGCAAAAAACGGCCTAAATTTCTCGGAGTAGGTAAGTATATTGAATAATTAAAAAATATTCTTGAAAAGTTTTAAGCATAAAGACCTGATAAATATTTTTGGAAATTTTTGGGTTGAAAAGTTTGAATTGTTAATTTCAAACGACAAGAACAAACATATATTCAATATTCTAAACATTGAGAATTTGCGTTGTTTTAGAAAAATTGTCGCATATTCACAAATATTCAAATAATTATTCTTCTAATACTGAATAGAACTAAATAGTCTTATAAACTTGTTATAATGATTTGTTAATGACTTGGCTTTATAGATGGCAACCCAACGGATAACCTTTTTTTTTCAATTTATTATTAAAATAATTCTAATCCTAATGTTTATTTTTATTGGATGCGGTAAAGCCAGTAACTGAACATTTGTAGTTATTTACCAGCAATTAGTTTTTGATTAAAATATTTGGTTCACTCATAATGATGATTAGTTTTCAAAAGTGAGCGTTGAGTACGGTTGTGACAAATTCTGTGGGTACGGTTGTGACATGTATTTCTTGTCCTTTTCGACACAAATGTTCAAATTACCATTTAATTTACTTTTCTCGCAACTAACTCTAATTGACCAGTTAAACAAAATCATTGCTCATCAAAAGTGGCACAACCGTACACTGTCTCCCCTACTCAAAATGTCTAAATCGATCGAACGCCTATCCAATAATAGTATGGACGTTCAATTTGACGATCTATCTAACCTTTTTGATATAGATGAAACTAGATAGATCAGCAGAGAATTTATATATATTTATTTCCTATTTATTTGTACTTTAGGATGTACTTCTATATATCGTACGATTGATAGTTTATTATTCCAGCAAATAGCAAACAATTACATATTCTGTCTGTAGTCTGTTATATGAGGCACTATGTCGAACATACGACAAGATTACACATTAATATTATTTTGAGAGGAACACTTTGTCGTACCAGTGAATTTTCCCCAGTGCCTAATTCCCTTTATGACAGGCATATATATTACATCTATTTATAAATTATGCAATGAAAGGAGTGCGTTCAAACATTCTGGGGATCATTTGTCACATTTGTATATATATGTATCGAATCTCCCCCATGCATTTATTTATAGATGCCGCATTTAAGAAGTTCATTCTGTAGTTATATGTCAAAAATATTAATAGGTGTTTTCTATAACACATTTGAGGGCACTCTATATTATATCATTCGGACGAAATCAAAATAAATATTTAAAGTTATGATGTATAGCGTTGTTATATTTCTGTAACTCTAGTTTACTGCCGGGATATTGAAATGGAAACTATTTTTGATTTTTTTCATAATATTTTAGATAGTGTTTTTAATAGAGACGTTTGACATAAGTGATCGCAGCACGCGTATAGTATTTTTGTTGTAATAAATCTATTAGCTTGTTTAGGCCGCGCGGATGGCGATCGGATCTCCAATTAGCTCTAATACATGCCAACAGGAGAAGGAATAACGACATTTTGATTAAGTATTCCATATCTGGTCTTTTATCGGAATTCACATTAAAACCAAAATTTTTTAATAAAGCAAAAATAATATTTTACACATTAATCGCCACGATAAAACCAGAAAAATTTTACCATGGGCCATGGTAACTTTATTAAAATCTTTAGTTAAGAATGTGTCTAGGAAACTTAACGAGTCAATCAAAAATGTTCTTACCAAAATTCCTGGAAAAACATCATTTTTTTATGTCAACCATATATATTTCCATAAAATTGATGTAATTTATTGATTTTAAATGTTGTATCTTTGATTATTAGTATAAAAAGTGATCGTAATAAAATGGTAATGGAAATAAAAAACCAGGGACAAAATTTTGATTTTGTGGTAACTTCACGCCTTCGGGGAAACTACTATTTATTTATTATTATTATTGCAATTAAGTAATTACTATGAGTCGACTACCTATGTATCAATCATATCATTTACGTCTATTAAATCAATCAATACGATCGTCATCGATCATTCCGACAAGTTGACATTGCGATAATAATTAACAGTGTGTAAATCTATCGAGCCATCAGAATAATGGATTGAATGCGCAAACTCCTATTGTTCGACTCGGCTGGGCTGGACATGTCTATTACGCATTGTCTCTCGGCGAATGAGAGATGCCTTCATTGGGAATTGTTTCACGCTTCACGAACGAGTAATTTCATCAACAATATATTTAGTCAGGGTTAATTATTTGGGCTAGTCCGTGGATTAGTAGTTAAATCTATGGGCTTTCAATCTGAAGTCCAGGTTCGATACTCTTCTCGGACAGCCTGGTGTCAAGCAGTAGTGACATTGGTTTTCATATCGGAAATATAAATAGATGCATTCAATAAAAAAAACATTACATTATAATTATTTTAATAAAAACAGTTTTTTATTTGAATTTTATAATAACTTTTATACATCTCAAACAGACGGAAGTGTCTGGTATGTGAGATCGTACAAAATATTTATACAATAGTATATATTTAATTTAATTGTTCTATAAAACTTTCAAAATGGGATATACCAACCATTGGGGTGCCATGTATAGAGGTTGCTAGGAATCCAGGTTGCTAGGAATCCATCATAACAAGCTTATAGAACTATTAAAATATTACAAAAATAATTATTTGATAATTGTGAATGGGCAACAGTTTCATCTTAAAAAAACCCAAATTCTCAATGTTTAGTCTATAACAAAATGAGAAATAGAGTTATCTATCTGTATACGATTAACAGTTATTAATAAAAGAATTGGAACAAAAAATTTTACTTTTGAGTTTTTAAAAGTAATGCGGTCTACAGATCATGTTAAAGAAAGACACTGACTAAAAGTAATGATGGAAACTTGTTTGAACAATCATACTTCATTTTCCTCTTTCGACCCTATGTCAAAATCAGTTGAATTTAGTTGTCATGACAACTGTCACTACCACGAACAATCGTACTGCATTTTTTCCTCTTTGAACCCTATGTCAAAATCAGTTGAATTTGGCTGTTATTACTACTGTCACTACAGTACCTTGGCACAACCGTACTCAGTTTTCTTGACCTCGTAATAATTATGATGATCAATTTTTACAGCGTTCATATTTAGTACACTAAAAAATGTTGCAGACATTGACTAAAAGTAATAATTGGAACTTGTTCAAACAATCATACTTCATCTTTCTCCCTTTAGACCCTATGTCAAAATCAGTAGGGGGAAGTCCCGTAACGCTGGACGGCACTTAAAGCCGGACACTCTATTTAACCCGTATTATTTAAGCGAGTATAAATCTTTATATTTCAAAATACAAGTAAAAGGGGCGCGGAGGGCACACAGGTGCAGGATTAAACGCTAAGACTCACCTGTGACGCACACGGCCACGGCGGGAGCAACCCTTTGTTGTTTTAGGCGGAAAAACACGGCGTCACCTAAATTTCAATGGAAGTAATTCTAGTGTATTTATGCATTTATCTTTTAGTGACATTCAAAAATAAAAGTAGTACTTGATTATTATCCGTAAAATGGTAAAATATTATTAGATATTTTAAACAATTTTAGTAGGTACCATCAAATGAACGAAATTGTCTGTCCCTTAGCACCGGACACTAAGTCGTCCCTTAGCCGAATTACCCGAAAGTAAACATATTGATATTTCTTGTGAGAATGGACGTAATTTATTCGAATTATTTAATTTTGTTCTGTATGAGTGTTAACGGTTACTACATTCCCCCATTTTTCGTATTTTCTAATCAAAGAATGAAAATCTTAAGCTCCAGCTGAGAGCATCGATGTTGCCCAGCCAAAAGGGTGGATAATTAGTGATTTTTTTTGCAATATCTAAGAATATTCGTTAAACACAAATGTGTAGATATTCCAGAGTTTGGCGATGGCTACATATGTGTTCAATGCTGGTTATTTTGAAATGTCCGGTACTAGGTGCCACTTCGTAAAATCACATTTTTTGTGACAAAAGTTTGATTGATAGTATTAATTATGGTTTAGCAAAGATTGTGTTTTTGTTAATTTAGTTTGATTTCTTATTTTGTTATCTAACATAAGTCATAATTTATTAAACATTTCGTAAAATATTTTTTGATTTATTTATAAATAACCTTAGGTGTCCGGCATTCGGGGACTTCCCCCTATAGTTTAGCTGTCATGACGACTGTTACTACCGTACCTAGTTTTCCATACTAATGTTCATATTTTCGAGTATGTTTCTGATTATGCTCGCTATGCATACATATGTTATCCAAGCTTTCACATTAATAAACAAAAGAAGAAAAAAACAAATATCGTCCTCTGCTGAAATCCACCATGTGCCGATGAAAAGCAATGCATTAATTACTTAGCATGTCGTTTTAGTTGTTCCTTTGTAATGCGATCCTTCATTCAGTAATCGATAATGTCGGTAGTAATTACCACCGAGTAGCTAATGGTACGTTATGTGCCTGAATGGCCTGCATTTGCGGCAAAACCACTTCAATCGCCCATTGACTGACGGACTACCTGACTTATGAGAATATAACGCATAAAGGTACATGTGTATAAATAAAACACAAGCGTACACATATCATAGCGGTGTTGGATTAAAACAAGCAAAAAATACTAGATTGCCTACTACATGAGTACTTACAATGCAAACTCGACTTGTCTAGAACATCCTGTCCACGATGAATTGATTATGAATGAGATAAATGTGAGCAAAACATAATACTGGTAGCGTATTATTTTCACGACTTTTTACAGAAAATGTGATCGATAAAAAAGTACCAACTTGGAAAATAGTCACAAGAAACATTATCATTTGTAGGAATGCAGAATAGTGATAAAAACTGTCTGTTTACGTCTATGAGAACTATTATTTAAAAGCCTAACATTTGATTTGATGCATTATTTATTTAATTTATCTTGAAGGAATTGAAGGACATAAATAAATAAGATATAAATGTAGTAAATTGAGAATATGTAGTTTATAGAGATCAGAACTACGAGATGCAATACCGATAAAAAATTTCAATACCGGTATTTCGGTATTTTCTCTGTTAAAACCGGTAATACCGATAAAATACCGGTATTTTTATTATCTTAAACAAAATTGATAGTTACTTGTACAAAGATAAAAAATTATATACTACAACTAAACAATAAGTTTTTTTTAATAAATTTAAAAAAAATATATCCGATTTATTTAATTCATCATCAGTATCGATAGTATTGAGTACTTTTCACTAAAATCAAACATATGAGTAAGAAAGATATTACATTATTATAATAAATTGTATTTTCTGTATCTGATGTGTTAAATCAGTATAATTTCCGTTAATATCAGTTAATATAATTTTGAAGAATTTAAAACAGTAATTTTTTTGTACTAATTAAAGAAATTAAAGAACTTTTAAAAAATAAATAATGGCATACTACGATTGCTGAGTATTTTTATTTAAAACAATAAAATGGTCCTATACTATTTTCAAATTACGATATGTTTTACATAGATTGAATTTTATAATTGTAATAAAAAGCAAAAATATTTAGTAAAAATGTATAAAAAAAAATAAAAATTACGCAGTGGTAATTTTCATTTTGTCGATTGTGACTATTTATAATATGAAATATTTTGACACAGATCACACTTCAAGTGTGACCGATACATTTTTACATAAGATGAAATCAGTCTATCAGTCCGATTCTATTTATTGTAACACGATATGAAGCCATTTGAAAAATAATAAATATTCAGTTTAATAGCGAGTTGACATAATATTTTGACATTTGTTTATACTATAGAACCAATTAAAGATATATCTGTTTATGCGATTATGTAATTTTAAGATAAACTTGTTCCGAGAAATTTGAACTTGATTGTAATATGTATCAACTAGTGCTTATGTAAAAATATCGAAAATACCTTAATAATCTTACCAATAATAACTTAATAGTCGTATAAGCTGTTCTGATGATTTTGTGATATTTGACTTAACTACGTCGGTTTTTTAGACGATAATCGAAACAGATATTCTATCTCTATGAATTTTATTATTGAAATTTTTATAATTATTAATGCAGCAATGTCGGGCAAGGAATCATTCAACTTGGCAACATATTGCTATCTATATTTTTAAGTAGCCTCTACTGCTCGACATCAAGATTCCCGAGGCGACTATAAACCTGAAACCTCTGAATACTCCATTTTTCGCCAATAATCCTTCGCCATTTTTCGCCACGGAGCAATCCTTACAAAAATTTAAAATAAAGACCAATAATATTAAAATGTATAAGAACTGGGTCTGGAGATGGGAGAGAAGAGTATACTCAATAAAAATTGTTAGTGACAAAAATGGTTGAGAGCAGTATTTCTAG
The DNA here is from genome assembly GCF_003426905.1 of Ctenocephalides felis. Taxonomy (NCBI): domain Eukaryota; kingdom Metazoa; phylum Arthropoda; class Insecta; order Siphonaptera; family Pulicidae; genus Ctenocephalides; species Ctenocephalides felis. The sequence continues at coordinate 159,546,956 of NW_020538040.1, forward strand.
TATTTGCTATTTTATTGGAAAAATAATGAAACAATTGTGATGCAAATAACATAATAAGAACCAATATTCAATTACGCCAAAAACAACAACTTGGTATTTTCGTTGGTATGTAAATGTATGCGTTTAAATTTTCTATTACTTGACCAAGCCCATACGATTCGTGCACCTCAGGACAGAATGACTGACAAAACTCATTACTTACAACAGTAACTATGTTCGAGTAATGTATTAAAAATCGTAGGTAAAGCACTAAATTATCACAATATTTAATTCCCCACGACAACAGGTCGTGTAAAGTTAATGACTCTTGATAGAATCTAAAGTTATAAATATGCTAATGCTCATCTCAGTTGCTCTCCCAGTTGTTTTTACTATTATTTAGAAATGTGTGGATTACGTGCGTGTGTTGTGTGTACCATAAAAACATGTGCCTCGATGCAAAGACTATGAAAAGGTTTTGAAGCGGTCATGTTGGGTTTTACCTTAACAAACTTTGTTCAAACATTTTTCTCTCTGATGTGATACTGGGAGAGATGGGGGAAAATCGGGAAACATAGTAGAGAAAGCATTTATTTAATAAAATAGATAGACAAATTTAATAAATATGGTAGAGGGGCTTAAAAGTCCGCGCGTAAAGAGATCACATATATCTCAAAAACAAATAAAGTTAAGAATTTTATAATATTTGAAAGTAGAGGGCAAAAGATGTACAACAAGCTATCACCTTGATTCTTACGACGTCGCTATTAGGAGATAAATGGCAATGTTTGAAAATCCATAACAAAAGTATTTTCTTTCGTTGTTAGTTTTTTTGGTTGTGAGCACTGTTGTTTAGTTTACGAGACCTTAAAATAATTTTTAAGTACACGTTATTTAATTGTTTTAAAAGATGTATCGTTAATTTTAAGTTATATTTTTTTATATAACCTACATAGAAGCTTACACGTGGTTGGGGTAAAAAGGACCAACTGAATCTTTACCCTGACAAAGGCGTAAGCAATAAAAAATAGTACATAAAATTGTAAATCCAGTTAAAAGAAGTAATGTTAACAAGAATTAGATTAATAATTATTCCAACTCTGCTTACGAATATTTCTCACCAAATACCAGATCAAGGTTAATTACAGTGTTATCTACGTAAAAATATACCCATGAAATATATATTGCATTGCTTGAATAATGTAGTTATTATTTCGTAAAATCCCTTTAAAAGTAAAAATAAGACATTGGACCTATTTGACCACTGGCAGTCCCATTATACCCCGCCTATGAAGAAAAAAGGTGACCAATTTTTGAAAAACAGCAAAAGAACACATTTCTACAATGACGAATTACTTTGGAGTTTTACTGAACATAGTCAGATAGTTGTTTGTTTAATATGTATTATTTGTTGTGATATAATTGGTTTTCGCAATATGATTGCTCAAAGTCAAATTGGACATTGGTTTAATAACGAAACTGGTTAAGAAAATATTTAGAAGTGGGATAACGCGAAAAAAGTAAATTTTTATTACAAAAAATTATTTGAAGTGAGAAGTCTAAAAAAATCATACAGTAATATTTACACAAAACAAAAGTACATCACAAAATCGCTAATCAAAGATACAACAATTAAAATTATTATTTGAATTTAATTAAAAATATTTCTAATTATATTTAAAAAAATATTACTACTCTATTATCACATTCTGACGATTTAACGTACTACAAAATTCAACGGCTATTAATAAACAACGTATTTGTAATACAATGAAATATGATATTTGCATATTTGATTTGTTATTAAACGATTAGTTATCATACATTACTTAATGGAATCCGGCATGTCACGGTATTTATCTGCTCATTCTGTATAATGTAACGCGGATACAAGAGGGCACTGACTATGGCAGAGGCTGGGAACCAAAAAGAAATAAAATTATAAATACTAATCAGTAGAATAATAATAAAAAAAATAATAAATACAATATGTACCTAAAATTTAATACTTTCTGTAAATATATGACAAATATACCTAATATAAAATGAGTAGTAAGGAAAGTTCTGCGAGGCAAGAAGGATAGAGTATCAACAAGTAAGCATCCTTATTTTTTTTACAGATTCCAAGTTTTTTAATTAATTCACTTTTATATAATTTACCGTTTATTCTATATAAATTTAAAATATCAAGTGTTTTCATATCAAGTGTTCTGACGTTTTCACCAGGAGGGTCAAAAAGGTCCAGAATTTGAGTGCAATCCAGTTAGTTTTTGTATCTCAAAGTTGTGTCCAATACGATTTTCTATTCATTGTGAGTTCAATTTATCTACTCCATTCTTTTAAATTTCAAAACCTGTCATTTTCTTATTTATTGGATTTGGTAGGAACGGATTTATGTTTACCTATCTATGTTTGATATATTAGACCTATACAACGTGAGATACAGATAATTAAAACAAACTATTGCAAAAATCATGAATTTCTTTTTATTTCACCCAATATTATATTTTATTATAATGCGATTTTTCTAATACTATTGATGTATGATTTATTTTGATACGCCAAATGACAGTGAAGAGCTATTTTTACTTGGAAACATATTGTTACTTATATTTTTAAGTTAAAACCAATGTTGATACTGCTTGATATCAGGCTGTCCAAGGCGGTTATAAAACTTAGAACTTCTGATTGGAAGTCTATAACCCTAAAAACTAATTATAAGTCACTGGAAAGCTCATTTCAAGACGTTTCATGTATTCATATAAAAGCCACCATTTCCAGTTTAATTTTTTTAACAATAATATAAATTTAATAAAAATGTATATATGTACTCTATTTCGCACCTTACACACAACTGTTTATTATTAAAAGTTTTCTTTAAGTTTTAGCTACTTGCATTATTGTTATTTTATATCTTCTCCTCATCAATTGCTTACCATTAAAATTACCAATTATATAGAGTAGAGCGGGGCTTAAAAAGATCCATCACCAATATCTCATAAACAAGTAAAATTAGATTTAATTTTTTAACAACAATATTTATAATTAGAGGGAAAAAGATGCTATCGAGCGATAAACGGCAATATTTAAAAATCCAAAACAAAAATATTTTCTTTCATTGTTAGTTTTTTTGGTTGTGAGCATTGTTGTTTAGTTTACAAGACCTTAATATAATTTTTAAGTACACGTTATTTAATTGTTTTATAAGATGTATTGTTTTGTAAGATGTTTTATAAGAAAAATTCAACAGTTTTTTTCATTTTAACTCTGCTGATAAATATTGCTGACAAAGTACCAGATCAAGGTTATACACAGTGTTATTTCTGTAAAAAATGTACCCATAGAATTTACATGTTGCATTGTTTGAATAATGTAGCTATTATTTGGTAAAATCCCTTTAATAAGACATTGGACCTGTTTGGCCGCTGGCCGTTCCAAGTTACCCCGCCTATGCGGTAAAAAGGACCAGGCGACAAATTAAAAAAAAACAGCAAACACATTTCTACAATAGCAGTTTTGCTGAAAATAGTCAAATAGTTGTTTTTTTGATGTGTCATTCGTTGTGATATAATTGGTTTGGTTTTCACAATATAATTGCTCAAAGTCAAATTGGACCTTTGTGTCTGCCCTACCCCATACATTTTTCTTCACATTTTCTAACATCTTATTTATAAGTAATAGAAGTACAATTTCAAAGTTTTTCGAAACTTTTGATTTGTCCCACAAGAATTCATTTACCTAATTTTTCCTTTCCATTTATTACCTCGTCGGCGTAAGTTTCCAACCTCTGCCATATACAATGGATTGAATCAATAATAATAAACCCGTTAATTTTCCGTGTGTGCGGCTCTCAGTCCATTAATTACATATGATATTATATAATCGAGTTATCAATTAACCGGAATGCGAGCAGCCAGCCCCGGGCTTAGAACATTGTGGCTATTCTTTCGAATGTGTGATGACTTATTGACACTGGCTAATAAAGCATATTGTTATTACTGATTGGGAGGCGTGATCACAAAAATATCATTAAATGAAGCAATTATACTCATATTCATACGGGATATGTACATACATCGTTCATATGTGCTCTAAATGCAAATGCAGATATAGACCAATCGATTAATTGAAATATACACACGTGTAAAATATGTATGAATATAGTGTTATTTAAAAGCCTCAAGCCAAAAGATAAATAAATACACATAATTAACTAAAAAAAAAAATAGAAGACGTAGTTTTGGTTACTTTTTGTAATTGCTATGTTCTGAGTGAAAATCTTTTTTTTTTATTCCACATGAATATTTTTTTAATTAAAAATTAATTAATTAAATAAAAATGTTTACTAGATTTTTAGTAAAATATTTTTGCTCTTAAATTAAACATATATTATTCTAGAATATGGTCTTTTGAATTGTATTCGCTTTTTATACTTTATATATTATATAGGTCTATATCATATAGGCCTATATAATATGCTAATTTCTTTTTAACAGATAACTTTAAATTTATTTTACCACCTGCTGCAATTATTACCTTAATTATTTTTAGTTATAAATTACTTCAAATTTATTTTCGATTAGAAAAAATAAAATTATTGATAAAATATAATTGAAAAATGTACTTAAACTTGTATATACATATATATATATATATATATATATATATATATATGTGTGTGTGTGTGTGTGTGTGTGTGTGTGTGTGTGTAAGTGCATAATATATTACCTAGGCCTATTAGAGATACAAATTCTATGAAAACCTGATAAAAGTATTCAGATAGTTTTGGAATGTAATACTGGATAAAAACTAAAAAGATAAAATGAGCCGACAAAGTCGCAAATGATATAAAACCGCTAATAGCTTATAAAGGTATGACTCAAGACATTTAATATTGAAGCCATTTAAAACAAACAAGAAACTGGGGTGGACTCATACGGCAAGAGTACGTACGAATATAACAAATGACAAAAAAACATAGAAAATTTTATGACAAAAATGAATGCAGGTTGAAGAAATTTTTTTATGAAAACTTTCTTGTATAAAATTCTCATGTGTATAGCAATAGGTAATATTGTGTAATTTATTTCTAATTTTTACTCTACATAAATATACTTTATGTGAATACTCTATAAACTATAAATATTTCTTCTACATTCTATATCTATTAATTACTACATTAAAGGAAAAATACTCATCGATATTTTGATCAGTTTTAAATGGCCTAATACAAGATTTATCTACTGATTATAATTCCTGTTTAATTTATTATAATTCAATCACTGGTAGATTTACAGTATTGTTAAAAATTTTAATACTGCTCGATCAAGTGTATGTTAATGTGCTTATTTTGACGGTAATATATTCATTTCAGATATGGACATTGTACAACACCGAAATATCATCCGAAAAGTTGATATAATCCATAAACTACTTGTTTTTACGTATGCATACATTATGCACACACTTTTCAAGGCAATTCGAGAAGAATATACGAGTTTCTATGTGTAAATATTTTTTGTACTAACCTATTTCATTTGACAAGTAACCGTTAAAATTATCTTGTATTTGAGATGTATAGTATACATACACACATACATAGACGCACACACACACACATATATATATAATTGAAAGATCCAATTTGACTTTGAAAAATCGCAAAAAATAACACATATCAAACAAACAACTATCTGACTATGGTCAGTAAAACTCCCAGGTAATTCATTATTGCAGAAATGTGTTTTTTTGCTGTTTTTCACAATTTTCACAAATTTTGTTACCTGGTCCTTTTTACCCCATAGGCAGGGTATAATGGGACAGCCAGGGGCAAACAGATCTGATGTCTTATTTTTAATTTTAAAGAAATTTTACGAAAATAATTCAAAAATACATTTTATGGATAAATTTTTTACAGAGATAACACTGGCAAGCTATTTAGTTATTATTAAGCGAGTATCAGACAATCAAGTTCAAAATTATTCTGAAAATTTTCTAGATCTAACATTAGATATTATCATAATTGTACAAAACAGATAATCTAGATTCTAGAATGCTAATTAACATTAAAACTAAATCATTTAAAACAGTAAAAACTAAATTATTTTTCCACAAATTCTACTCATCAATACCTTCTTAGTATAATCACATAATTAATATTACGTATTTGATAGTAGAATTCTGTGAGTTCATCTTTGTTAATTTACGACCGCTTCTCCAGATATAAGTATACTTGTTTTAACAAACAAGTTATCAATATAAAAAAATGAAATACTGTAATAACACATGAGCCATCCGCATCGATAAATATATATTTTTATATCCATACAGTTATTTAAATGCCGGTAACCCAAAAGCGCGTAAAGATTTCAACAATTAACATATCGGAACAAAAAAGCGCGCTTTGACTCGTGCCCGGAACGCTGCCGGTTTTGCGAGACGAACCGGAACACATGATACAACATGGTCGAATGTTAAAATCACAGTTAAGTGCGATTTTAACATACACACACTAATACAAACACACACACAGACATATGTTATATATAAAAATCTTCTGTACACATGTATGAAAGGATAATCCTCCTAAACGATTATTCGGATTTGAATAAATCTTTTTGGAGTTTGTTAAGAGAAATTTTCAAAATTTAAATGATTATTAAAATATAGTAATATTGTAGAAACAAATAGAAAAAAATGTAAAAAACAACATATCTTTTGAAGCGCCCGGCACAATATTTATTAACAAAGTCAATTAAAAAATCGCTACACACGGACACTTTACTACCTCAGAGGACCAGATATAATTAATTATTAAAAAGGCTATATCAGACCTGAAATAACAAACCACTGAATGGAAAATAATAACTAATTCAGAAATTGTTTGTAGAAATGTAATGTATTTAATTTTAGTTAGTTGTATTAGATGTTATCGGGTCAAGGTATACGTACAGAATGAATTATTTCTTATAACTAGCTTAGTACCTATACTAGGGTAGGAAATTATTTTATTATGTTAGGTAGACAAAGATGGATGAATAAAACTTGTGAGGCTCGAACAATATCATTGTTCGACATTGAACATATTTTGACAAATAAGAACTGTCCTCTGCCAGCAATTTCAATTTACTTATGAGCCTAGACAATATTGGAATATAATGTAAACAAGATTATGAGTGAGAGAAATGTAATGTAACTGAAAAGCATCTGGTATGTACCAGAAATTAAAATAATATGAAATACAGTCTATGTTTGGCAGATAAAATTATATAATTCAGTTAGACATATCAATTTTTTAAACGTATACATGTCATATTTTGCCTTACTTTACTAAATTATTTCACATACAGAAAATAAATTTACTTATTCAAAAAATTATTCAGAAGTTTCATTGTGTCATTTTTTTCTAGTTTAGCATTAGATATGGAATATTTAGTTAGTTGATCGTAAATTGAATAGTACACATATGAACAGGATTTGACAAATTAATTCACTTAAAATATAAAATTAAGTAATAACGTATAATAAGTTATTATTAAGAAAGATATGATTCAGATTTAATAATTACTAAAAACCAATTGAAATAAGGTACGAGATTGTAAAACTTATAGGCAACATTATTGAAGCAATTATTTTAGGTGAAAAAATCCAAGGTAATATTGTACTATTACCGCGGATACTATAATAATATAATTCTTTCTAAATTTGTTATAATGTTTAAAAGACTGCAATTTCCAGAATGTATATCTTATGTTAATACCATAAATGAATCACAAAAACAGGACATTGAATAGGTAGACGTGGGTACAGGATAACGTCTGTCGGGTCATCTAGTATATATATATATATATATATATATATATATATATATATATATATACATACGAAATTTTATAAAAATAATCAATTGATTCAGTACAAGAGTATATCAGTACTTTCTAAGTAAACTATTCTTTACACTTTTTAACAAGTTCCAAAAATAAGATTATTTATAGTTAAACATTTATTTGGGTGTTTTTTAGTTACAATCAGCTTATTCTAATTTTAAATATTATATTATATATTTATAAAGACTCATTTTTATGTATTAATAAAATATTATTTATAAAGTGTTTTTTTGTAAGTTTTTATACCAATAGTAATTTGTAATTTATATTATAATTTAATAATATTTTCATTTAATTTTATAAAAACAACTTTCAGTGCAAAACTATATTAGAACTTTTCCTTATATTTTTTTAACAAGTTACCTCATTACTATCAACGCATGGTTTACAAAAAACTCAAGATGTTAACTCTTCATAATTGTATCATTACTACATATCTTCACAGCTAGATAAAACAAAACCAGAAAAATTACAAAACATATTCCAGCTGAGGTCGTAATTCAAAATACTTTATTATGCCCATTGTCTGACCGTCGTATGCGTTTATCTAATCACTAACAACACGACCATTCTTTCAAGTTGTTTATTTTGGTATTATTAAAAAAATGTCATCGTAATTAAATAGCCTATTATATCATATTTATCTCTTGTCTTACCCAAGCTTTATCTTAATGTTAATCTGGAATCTTTGGGAGTGTAAGAAAGCTGTGAAGGCGATGGATTGTCTCATTCTTTCTATTTTTTTATTACCGCAGTTTATAATCATTATTCATATTATTTTTGAGATTCATATACATTTTATTTCTTATAATCTTGAAATGCATTTTTTTAATTGACAGTTTTATGAGATCATGGTAAAAGACAAAAGATTAATGTGGTTTTTTATTTTTATTACGGCAATTATAATTTATTAATTTTTTATATATTTTATTAATTTCTTAATACCATTATACTGCTTCACTGCCGATATCTCAAGTAAAGTTAAATTTTTTTAACAACAATATTTGAAAGTAGAGGGAAAAATGTATAGCAAGCCATGACCTTGATTCTTACGATGTCGCTTTCGGGAGATGCACGGCAATGTTTGAAAATCCATAGTAAAAGTATTTTCTTTCGTTGTTTTTTGGTTGTGAGCACTGTTGTTTAGTTCACGAGATCTTAATATAATTTTTAAGTATACGTTATTTAATTGTTTTATAAGATGTATAGTTATTTTTAAGTTAGATTCAACAGCTTTTTTATATAACCCCTATAAAAGCTCGTGCGTGGGGTAAAAAGGACCAACTAAACTTATATCCTGGCAAGGGTGTAGACAATAAAAAATAGTAAATAAAAAGTAAATTAAGTTAAAAAAGACAATTTTACAAAATATAAAGTAAATAGTTATTCCAACTCTGTTGATAAATATTTCTGACAAAATATCAGATTAAGGTTATATACAACAGAGTTATCTCTGTATAAAATGTACCCATAAAATTTATATTTTGCATTGGTTGATAATGTAGCTAATATTCCGTAAAATCCCTTTAAAATTAAAAATAAGACATTGGACCTGTTTGCCTCCTGGCCATCCCATTTTATCACGCCTGTGGGGTAAGGAGGACCAGATGACAAATGTTCGAAAAAAAAACAAAATAACACTTTTCTACAATGAGCTGGGAGTATTACGAAACATAGTCAGATAGTTGTTTGTTTGATTGTGATATAATTTGGTTTGGTTTTCCCAATATAATTGCTTTAAGTAAAATTGGTCCTTTGTGCCCCTACTTTAGAAAAATTTAGCAAATTATATCATTTACTACCATTACACTTATTGTGAGAAAATGTATGCGTGCATGTGAGCAAAGGTATGTGGCTCAAACTCACGTCTATTCGAGATTAACGCAGTTCTTCACTTTCACAAAGAGAAAATTATTGAGCTATTGTAGAAATCTAATAACGCATATAAAACGAGTTATATGATATATTGCAAGATAAATAATTAGTGATAAACAAGAGTCTAGAAAATTAATAAAATGCGTACAACGTTTTGTGAAACGTAATCCAATCCATCTCCAATAATGGACAAGTGTGTTCGTGTTTTGTTTTAGAAATCTCTTGAGATTATGAAGATATAGAAAATGAAACAAAATATTTTCATGATTGGTAAAAAAGTGGATAAACGATCAGGTTTGATATTATCTGATAAAATAATTCTAACACTAGTAAGAAATAAATTTCATTAAAAAAATTAAAATTTCACATAATTGGTTTTAACTATAATTATTCAAAAATATACTTTATTAATACTTTAAGATTTACTTTCATAACTATCTATTAATTTTGACGAATTTTCTTGGTAAAAACACGGTATGCAATTAACTCTAGCTCAAGCTATTTGCAGTCATGTTCTACCGTTTACTATTTAAGTCTCATCAAATTTATAATTAACACATTAATTCAGCTTGTTTAGTTATATTACTGATATAAATTTCATTTTAGTAATTCCTAACTTAAAATTTATACTTGTCGCGGAGGAAAAATAGCGAAAAAATCTGAATTTTTTTTCTGATATATTATGATATAAAATGGTAAATATTTAAAAAAAAAATGATTTATTTAAAGTAATAATGTATCATAAGTAATCTTAACATAAATAAAAGTGTTACAATAGTCAAAAACTTGATTTAAAATCTCACTATTAGTCAATATTTATAAAATATAATTGGATCTTTTTAGATGGGCATTCAAAATAAAAGCTTAATTTGATTTAATTGGATGTTCTTAAAAAGTCATTCATATTATATTATAAAATAGGATATATTAGGATCCTTTGCGATTTTTATTCTGAGAAACTATTCTTATGATGCTTTGAGAAACCACTTCAATTGTCAGAGTGGAAAACAGAAAGATTTTTATGACGAAGTGATTTTTTCAGTATGACATTATGCAAAAATAAATTAAAAATAAAATAAAATATAAATGAGCAGATATGGTACACTAGGATCATTTGCGATGCTTTGTGAAAATATCCACCACTCCAATTGCCAGCTTTTTTTCTTAAATCGCACAAAATGTTTATAAAAAAGTGCACGAAAAAATGGAACACGAAGAAGATGGATTATATATATTTTTTTTAATTTCAATTATACAGCTCTTTCATCATACTATATGTACAATCATATAAAAATTAAGTTTTTTTTTCTTAAATCGCACGTTTTACCGTAAGTCCCGGATTTCCATCTTGTGTCCCGGATAGTCCCGAGTTTTCGAAAAGTATAGATCTAATTTAAATCTTAGCTCTTACTTGATAATAAAATTACAACCACTTATCAAATACGTGAAAATATTCTGTACAACTAGTATGCTTACATAAAAAGGTAGGTTAAAATAGCTTCTCACATTCATAACTTTTAACAATTTCAATTTTATGAAAATAAACAAAAATTATGAAAATGAACTTCCCAACTGCCTGGAATAAGGGCTAATGATTTTTAAATAATCATGAAAAAAATTGAACAAAATTTTATAAGTTCAATAATAATTCCAAAAATATAATATAAAATATAACATAGAATCTGTGCTGGATTTACAGTAGGGGCAGTCGGGGCTACTGCCCAGGGCGGCAGATTTTCGGGGGCGGCAAAATTTGGATAGTGAGAAAAAAATTCTATACAATGTAATTAACTATTTTTTTATTAACATTTTTTATTTCAAGAAATATAATTAACAAAGCATAATACGATTACAATGCAAAATTTATTTCAAATAGTCGATTTTTAAAATTTATTATTTTGCTTTGCCTCCCTCTCCGAACGTAAATTATCAAATTTGTTAATATGTTATTATCAAATTTGGCAATTTGGCTAATATAAAGTTTCGTAAACGAGCTAAATTAAACTAGTGACGCATGGCATTGTTCCATTAATTTTTGCAAATTAATGAAATTTCTCATACTGAAAATTAAATTTTGTAATATAAAAAACTTTAAAATTTTTAGAAAAATGAAAAAAATGCCCTTTAAATTTTTTTTTATATGTATATTGAAATATTTTGAAAATTATGAACTTTTTTCAAAGCAATCACGCTGCAGAAAATTTCAAAAATATTTCAAAATATAAAGAAAAACTCAAAATTTTCAAAAATTGATTTTTTTTTAAGTTTTCAACAAATTTTAAATTTTTCTTTTAATTTTAATTTTTGGTACCGTAATAATATATAAAAACAATTTACGTAAAATTTCAAGGATGGGGTTATTTTTGTCACTGCCCCAGGGCGCTAAATTTCTAAATCGTTCTTAAAGAGTTCTTAGTCAGATTTTTAAAAAAAATACTCATTTAAAAATGACGGATTTTTATTGCATTTTTAAATAGTATTTATTATTACCGTCCCGGTTTTGACTTGAAAAAATATGGTCACATTACTTATACTCGTGCGAGTGAATTTTTTTTAATGTTTTGCATTGTTGATTAGAAATCACGTAACGATTAAATCATCACCGACATTGTATTGCGACTAATCTATGCTTGTCTTGGTCGGTAATTTAATTCAAAACGAATGTAAAATAATTGAATTTATCCGCGGCTCTCATGAATGGGACTATTAACAATGCAGCCGAGAGGCGCGCGAATGGGCCCGCGTGTGTGCGCGGTTCTATGTACGGCAAACAAGACGTTCGAAATAGACAATATTTTTGCCAGAGTTTCGCACATGTGCACATCCGTTCCAGAAGCGATATATATAATGCGAAATGCAAGTGTATCAGTGTTATGAGAATGACACTCATAGAGAGACGACTTCCTGCCTTCATTTGCATATGTCAACGTTATTAATACCAATACGCCCGTGCGAGAGTAAAACTAAACTGTACTCGACTAAAACTCATTTTATTCATGCATTTATTTTATCCTGTGCAAGAAACGTCTTTTATATCAACTGCTCCGGCTTAAATGCCTCTATTATCTTCATGTGCGACCAAACGATGAGACGGCATCCCGAGCGCGGTTCCTCTACACAGGAAAGGATTCTAGTAATTGTCTAATGCCTTAGGTGGCGGAAAACTTGGATTCAATTTTGTTCTTTTTTTCTAATTTATTTTTGTAAAAATGTCATTATACTGAAAATTTCACCTCTACTCTGCTTCTCACCCTGACTCTTACAACTGAACCTTTTGCGCGATTTTATTTCTCAAGGTGCGACTGTGTTGTGCCACTTTTTTTTTGATCAGCAATATTTTTTTTAATTTGCCAGTTAGCTGGGAGAAAAGTAAATTAAATGGTAATTACGAGGAAATTCTGAAATACTGTCTTTAAATACTATGCATTAGTAATAAAACCAAATCATACAAAAAAGAGCCAGTGGCACAACCGACCACATCCGAGGGACGGTTGTGACAGCGATTGGGGTCAGTAGCGATAGGCATAAAAATAGATTGAAAACAATAAGTATAAACACCAAAATGGTTTATAACGATTTTTATTGTTGCTAATAACAACAATAATTAACACAACACAAAATAAACATTTAAACAAAGCTTTATGAATGAAATACAACAAAACATTTTTTAAACAAATATAACAACAATTCTTAGTGAAATTTTTATTACAGATTAGTTACTTTTTACAACAGATCATGTCAACGTAGGACGCCGACTGAAAGCAATAATGGTAGCTTCTTCGAACAAACATACATCATCTTTCTCCTTTTGAACCTTATCTCAAAAACATAATAGCCTAGCTCTCTTTCCTATTGCTACTGTGCAAAAACCGAATTTTAAGACTACAAAAAAACGTTTATCAAATATGTATAGTCTATATAATTTGTGATCCTATCATGATTTTAATTTTACAAAAATTTAGAGTAAGAATCGAATGATTTTTTTTTGACACCTATGACATTATTCCAAGAACCGCCTATACACCTTACAAAAATGTGTGATGAAACAGAAAGTAATGTTAAGATAAATAATAGAAAAATCTTGTTTAAACATTCATAGAACATTATTAGTGTAGGCAGAAGCACGTTTTAGAATATAACAAGAATAAGAAAAATATGCATAGATGTCTGTTGAAGACCTGAAAATTTTTATTAGTCATCTTTCTATAGGAATTTTATTGTTCATGAAGTCTCGGAAAATTTATACATATATATATATATATATATATATATATATCTATATATATATATATATATATATATATATATATTAGGATGGTCCTTAATATGGACATTTTCGAATTTCCCTGCTCTCAAGGGCTCAATTTTAGATAGTGCGTAATTCAATCAAACTTCGTATGAAAATAGCAATTAAAAAAAATAATTTTTAAGTATAACTTAGTGACAAATTTTGAATAAAACTCATTCATTTGTTTGCTAAATTATATCTAAAAACATTTTTAAAATTTTTGAAAAAAATTTCATGCTATTTCCATACAACACTTTGATTGAATTGCGCACTATCTATAAAATAATATTAAAAGCTAAAACTTTGAGAGAATTGTTTTTTTATTGATTTGGAACAATTTGAGCCCTTGGGAGCAAGGAAATTCGATAAGTTTTGGATATATTAAAGTAGTGGTCGATAACACTAGAATTTTTTTTATTTTTGAATAGCCGTACTAAACTTTTTAAGAAATTTTATATTTGATAAATACATACATCAATTTAGTCGTATCATAAACTATATGTATTCTCTTTAAATACTGATGCTATTTAATAATTGTAGTAATAAATCCGAATAATCCCCCTATGTAAGTAGTTAAATACAAAATAAATTTATTTTGAATATGAACTAATTTACTAAAGCAACTAGCCATACATCAATCAGTTGTCAAGTAATTACAGACAAAAAATTCATGCAAAATCGAGCCAAATAATATGTTTGACTAATTATAATTTGTAAAAATGTTATTGCAATGGATTTGTTCAATAAGTGAGAAAACAATTCTTTATCAAACGTTCTTTATCATGTTCACCTAAAAATAGCACAATTAATTTTTTTTAATAAAATAAAATTTTAGTAACAATTTATATCTTGATTAAATATAATTTGGAAAAGCTTCTTTGTAGTGCTTTAGTATTACTCTATAATTTTTTTTAATTACTGTTCGTTAACAAAATTGTATTGTTCTAAAATACGATATTTTTAGTATTTCCTCAAGCAAAATCTGTAAAATGCCATTGTTGTGAAAATACAAATGATTCGAACCCTTTAACTGTTCTGATACTATTTTGAATTCTTCTGACTGTGTTGGCTAAGAAAACAACACGAGCAAACTATTCTGAAATGCGTTAATCACAGAGGCAATAGTATAATATTGCATTCCGAAACCCAAATTATTTATTATCGTGTTCAACTCTATCCAACGAAGCATTCTTAGCTAGTATTTAAATAGACATAATAATACTGTTAATTAATAATATAATTAACTTTATAAATAAAATATGTGATATGAATAAAATCTATTTTAACCAAGGAAGTAAGAATAATCATGCCAAATTTATGGTGTTTTATTATTAGTAGATCAAATCCCTATCGGAAGCGATTTCTGTATTTTAAACATTGCTCAGTTGGCTAAGGCACATTTCTTTCAACTGATTTCAAGAGTTCTCAATTTGAATACTTATGCCGATGTAGCATTCAAATTAAACAACTCTTTAAGCATGAGTTATACCACCTAACAGTCCATTACGTTGTCAGCTTTTGCAAACCCTCAAAAAGAATTACTGGGACACAGATGCTTCAAAAATACTACTCGGAGAGGCCGTGTACGAAAATACATTGCCGAAACCTATTAGTTTTAATATCATATTTTTATAAAACAAGCTAGAGGAAAAATTTATGATAAGCTCGGCCGTAAATCATATTACTTTGAAACATATATTCTAAAATTATATTTCTGAGTGTTGTATGAAATGTGAAAACATTTGATAGGCTGTTGCGAAGCGCATAAAGTAAGTCTGTGGAGCGCCCGCCGATACACGTTGATTGTTAAAAATATCTGGACCTGAGAACATATTCCGAGTCTCGGATCAACTCAAATTTTCATCATAATGATACAACAATCCATTATGACTTTAATAACGAATTAGTATTCTGCTTGCGATTTAATCGATGCCGAATTTTATCGGTTCAATTTGTAATAGAAAATAATAACATAATATAAACCGTCATAAAATTTAATAACCTTATTATGGTGTATAGCAGTGATTCCTAAAGTGGCCCATATGAACCTCCAGAAGCTAATAAAAAATTTTAAGGGGTCAGCAAAAAATTGCGGAATCCACGACATGAAAATTGGGGTCCACGATAGAGAATCACAACATACCATGGTAATATCTATTTACTTATATCAAGGATGTCAAACTCAAAGATGCAATCGGGCCGCATAAGCAAGGTTTAACTTCAAGCGGGCCGCAAAAAAACTATATATATATATATATATATATATATATATATATATATATATATATAGATAGATATTAGGGGGACCGGAAAGTAATGTCGTTTCTGCGCATGCCAATACTTGATTGTCATTTGTCAGCTCATTGTTTGGTTCAGAGGCATACCAAAAACATTGTGAGGTTAAGTGATTTCTTTACTTATAGACATTTGAATTACAATTTTTTTTTTGTAATTTTGGGTAAAATGGCAGCCAAATACCAGAAGAGGTACACATCCGGCATTGCATGCTCTTTGAGTTTCGCAAGGGAAATAACGCAACAGTTGCTACTAAAAACATTTGCGATGTTTATCCAAATGCACTGGACATTCGTAAATGCCAAAGGTGGTTTTCCAAGTTCAAATCGGGTAATTTTGATCTTTCCGACTCGTATCGATCAGGAAGACCATCAGCGTTAGACAACGACGTGTTAAGGGCGGAAGTGGAAGCAAATCCGTGTCAGACGATCGAGGAATTGTCGAACAGTCTCAACCAACCTTGGTCGACCATCCAAGAACATTTGAAGCAGATTGGGAAAGTAAGCAGAGCAGGTGTTTGGGTCCCGCATAATCTGTCCGAACAGAATAAGGCTAACCGATCAATCACATGCAACTTATTGCTTCAACGACACAACACAGAAGCGTTTTTTGATCGCTTGATCACAGGAGATGAGAAATGGGTCCTGTATGATAACCCAAAACGCAAAAGGCAGTGGCTCTCTCCAAAAGAAAACCCTCGAAGTACTGCTAAGCCAGGTTTACACCCCAAAAAAGCGCTTTTGTGTGTTTGGTGGAGTATTCGCGGCATTGTTCATTTTGAATTACTGAAACCTGGACAAACTGTTACTGCAGACCTCTACAGAGAACAATTGCAGCGAGTAAATCAATCTTTAATTGAAAAGTGGGCAGCAATTGTCAACCGAAAAGGCGTCATTCTCCAACGTGACGATGCAAGACCGCACTGCGCAAAGCGAACTCTAGAAAAAATTAATGAATTGGGGTGGGAGGTGCTGCCTCATCCACCATATTCGCCCGATGTTGCACCATCGGATTTCCACTTATTCCGAGCGCTGCAACACTTTTTAAGTGGCAAAACATTTGCAAATTTGGATGACATCCAAAATGCCATCTCTAGATATTTTGCCGAAAAACCAATTAATTTTTATCGATCAGGGATTAAAAATTTACTCACTGGATGGCAAAAGGTTATTGACAATGATGGGGAATACATCATTGATTAAAAATAAAGACTCGTTAAAAATGTATGTGTTTGAATTTAGCGTAAGAAAACGACATTACTTTCCGGTCCCCCTAATATATTGATGAGTTATTTAGTATCGGGCAGTATATATATATATATATATATATATATATATATATATATATATATATACATATTGATATTTCTTTGTAATGAGTCTGTTGATTCGGGCAGTAGCACTAAATTAAAAAAACTAAAGCAATTAGGAAACTTTCTTCATTAATCCATACGTTTCGATCTGCATGGAGACCGTCATTCAGTGAAACAAAGGCTACACTAATTCATTCAATACATAAATATATCTATAATAATACATAATTTTAAAACAAACAATAACATTAAAATGGAGTAAATGAAATAAGTATAGTGAAGTGTATAGTAGTGGGCCACGTTTTTATTTTTGATTGTAAAATAGTTTAAAATGAAAATATGTTCTTAATGTTTTTTGTAGTTGTAAGGGTACTCCAAAATGCAACATTTTATCATAGCAGATGCTTGCAATTATGTTTGGTAGTATCTCTTTTTTTGAATGGCAAAAAAGTGTATTTAACGTGTTTTTCGAAAATGTAGGGAGAAGTGGGCCACCCAAATTTTTATCTGAAAAAATGCTGCTATATGCTCAAATTCTTACTCTGAGAGTTTTCAAATATGCTGATTACGAATCTGTTGGCAAATTTACAAAATTCGAAATCGTTGACTCGAAATGAAGGGTAGAAATTGAAAAAAACAGTGACTTCAGTAAAAATGTTCATTTAAGTCTGAAAAGGAGTAATAAAGTTGGAATGATAAAATTGTTGAAAAAAAAACATTTTGCAATCAAGCACATATTCTATAATTGTAAATAATTGCTCGCATTGATTTGTACTGCCAAACATAGAAATAATATCATAAGCATATTTCCTAGTATTTTCAAATCTGAACTTTGAGTGAACTAAATTCTTGAAACTGCATTGTTTTGTTTTCTACATATTTTTTATATGAAGAAGTAACATCCAAGCTTGATTTATTTATGCTGCACGTCGGAAAGTGTGTCTAATTTTCACTTTTGAGCTGTTTTTCCCAAAGGACAAGTTTGCATTTAAAAGCTCGAATTATGTCGAACATGTTTGTTATAAAATTGTCTTTTCCCTGCAATGATAAATTTAGGTCAGATAGGTGTTTGGTTATATTAACCAAGATCATGTTGATTATCTTCGAGCACAGTACTTCTTGATCTAAAATTCAATGGGTATGATAAAGATTTTCAAATGCACGAAGAAACATTGCTAGCTGAGCCGTGCCACTGATATCCATGGTCTCGTCACAGGCAATAGAAAAGCTTTCGAAAGAAAGTGATCTATTGTTGATTTGATCACTCAAATTGGCGGCTAAGTCAGTAATTCGTTCTGCAACTGTATTCCGAGACAGTGTCCAAAGAGATCCGGATCAAGTGTTGCCAACTCCATCATAGAACAAGGATTTACTATATGTTAGAAACCGCTAGTTACGCCGTTCATAGTTGCGTTGGCGCATATTTGAAACGCATCATTACGAAATATTCAGTAACTACTGGCCATAGATAAATACGCATCTGATGAAGAAGCTACTGACAATAAGATCCAACACCACGAAATATTAAGTAACTTTACGCGGTATAAACTATTTGGTAAACAATAAATTATTGTTAATTTAATTAATTGTAATTATTGTTAATTTATTTAAAGTAATTGTTAATTACTTAGCAGTTTAATATTTCATTTTTTTCCTCATCGAATTGTTATTTATTGCATATTATCATTTGTCAACATATGCGGGCAGCCGGGCCGCAAAAATATCTGCTGTGGGCCGCATGCGGCCCGCGGGCCGCGAGTTTGACACCCATGACTTATATCATACTATATATAATAAAAAGTTATGTTCAATATTTATAAATAGACCTAACAACTATAAGAATACTGTATATTTTTATGAAATTTTATAAAAAAAAATTATATAGGGTAAATAGAGGGTTCATGGCACAACTCAAGGAGTCCATGCTACATAAAAGTCAGAACACCAGATTAAAAGATACTGCAGATAATGTGATTAATTTTTTTTTTCAAAATGACTAAAAATAAATTAATCTTCAAGATATAAGCATGTATGATAATAATAATAATGATGGGTAGTACTACCCTAAGGCAAGTCCGCGAGCTAGATTCAGGTAAGAATAGTGTGAGAGATTTTCCATTGCCATTTCACACCGCAGTGCCCGAAATGGGCTTAATTTTGATTAGAAACAAATTTTGTAATCTATATTTTCAAGTGAAAATGGACATTGCTGCTGCCCGATGCAGTTCTCCAGAGCGGGGTTCGAACTTACGAGCTCGTGCGTTTGACTGTTATGTCATAGAATATCTTATATGCATATATAATGTATTTTTATAAAAAAATAAAGTAATAATTGGCTATTATTACATGAGACAATTAGTAAATGCAGATCATATGTATCAAAATCTATTAATTTCACAAAATATTAAAAAAACGGTTAGAGTATGTACACGTTTACCATATTACATTACATTTTATTACTATAGTCAATAGATATGAATTTATAGAATCGATAATAAAATGTATTCCATTCTCAAGTTATATCGAAGCCTGTCCGGCTCGATATGAAATCCAGAAGCCTATTTCAGTTTAGAATTCATTTTATAGGTCTATTATTAAGACAGAGTATATAATGTATATGATTATACCCAATCCAAATTATTATGATTGGAGCAACATGCCAGCGACTAAAAACAATATAAGCGAGGACCACGAGATCTGCTTCAGAATTACAAAATTACTGGCATTAAAAGAATTATCATTATCCAATATTATACACGGCTATAATTAAAACAAACAACTTGCTTGTAAAATTTTATGAAAATTATATGTGCTTGGTAGCACTCGTAGAAATAGAAGCTAATCACATTGTTAGATTACAAAACCATTTAATGTTCGAAAGCAATTACAGATTAGTTCTAAAGATTAAGACAACAGATATTTTCTTGCTGTCGAACACCTGACACATGTCATGTAGAGAAATCACAATATTTTTTCAGACATAAAACGAGGGGGAACAACACACTCTATTCGAGTATCGGTGACCTGCATTCGAGGAGATCACTACATTATGACGGGATTTCTTGCCGAAGTACGTGGCTTGGGCTCGCCCCATTGGATTGGGGAACAAGAGAACTTATACGAAAATACAATCATTTCTGGGATACCACAGTGATATCGCGGTTGTGTAATCACGTACAGTATTGTATACAAACAAGTGCATTTAATTTATCCCCTTCGATTCTCTCGACTGATAATGTACTACATACTACAATTGCTGATGAACTTAACAAAACATACGGTTCGTATCCGAAATTATATAAATAGACATTTGGTAATGACCGTTATCGCTTGTCAATTTCATGTCATTGCTCCAGTTGCAACAGATTTAGCAAGTAAATCATACACATGCGATATGCAAGTGCAATTGAATCAATAAATAATCATTTTGTGTCACATGTTGGGCGATGTTATAGCATAGTTGGAACAAAAAAATGGGTGATGACGTTTTAAAAAAAATGTATCGAAACTGTTATATGTCAAGTGCTTAGTTTTTACGTAGAGCCGGAAAAAGCATTTAAAACAGCATATAACAACACGATCCCAATAGAAATAAAAAAACATAGCATTTTCAAGTACTTTTAGGAATTCACACAGCGGTTAATACTCAATATTTAATTTTTTTCTAGAACAATAACAGAATTACTATTTTGAACAAAAAATTTAAACCGGACAAATCCAATTCATAAAAATGCATAAAACGCACGTTTCAGCTATTCAAACATTCATGTAAATGCCATTGTGATATTTTGAATGCGCATAAGTTTTAGTATATTTATTGAGTGGACAATGGCACCAATATTAACAATGTAAAATTTCTGATTTGGACATGCATAAAATTAGAAAACTACGCAACAAACATTAATAATGTATTCACGTCATGTATTATATTCAATGAACATCTAGTTAGCGTTTGCACTAATGGTTATGGTATTGGGATGGCACAAATGATTTGGGATAGTTATTGTCATTTACATTCCATTCTTAACAATTATTTACATGTTTGAACATGACATTATGTGTTTTGTATTCAGTCAAGCTTATAATTATGAAATTTTAAATGTCTTTTTCTTTTGTACCTAATTTTCATTGTATTGGTAATTAGTGTTGATTGAAGAATTCATTGAATTGTAGACATGTAACAAAATTAACAATTTTTGTAAAAAATAATTATATATATATATTAGGGTGGTCCTTAAAATGGTCATTTTCGAATTTCCTTGCTCCCAGGGGCTCAAATGGTTCCAAATAGATAAAAAACAATTCTCTTAAAGTTTTGTATGGAAATAGCATGGAAAAATTTTCAAAAATTTCAAAAATGTTTTTTAGATGTAGTTTAGCCAACAAATGAATGAATAAATATCATTCATTTGTCGCTAACTTATACCTAAAACATTTTTTTTAAATTTTCAAAATTTGTTCCATGCTCTTTCCATATGAAGTTTGATTGAATTGCGCTCTATCTAAACGTTAACATTCACTAACGCTAAAACTTTCAGAGAATTGTTTTTTATCAATTTGGAACCATTTGAGCCCCTGGGAGCAAGGAAATTCGAAAATGACCATTTTAAGGACCACCCTAATATATATATATATATATATATATATATATATATATATACATATATAAAGGAATAAAAACAAATCGCTACAGACAAAATCGATTCTGAATGTCACATGTATGAATTTACATATTTTTACATATTACCCCATGACATAAATATTTAAAATATTCGTGATAAGATCAGTTGCGCCCATATCCCCTTTGAGGACAATATAACTCGTGCCGCTTTGATGTTTCACCACATAATATATCATTCAAAATGATCTATATGACGAAATGTAATAACATGACAATGATGTTTTGATAAATAAACTGACTAACCTTTTACAGGCTCAGGTGCAATCTTCGACTGTCTACACAGTGTAGGAGAGTTAATTTATAATATTAAGCTTAACACATGCATTAACACTGCACTATTCATTCAATATGTAATCACGTTCATTTATTATACTAATTCGACCAATATCACACACGTCAATCTCGCGTAACACGTACACGAAAGTGTTTCTGATTAAAAAAAACTAATCGCCTTGTAAGTCCGGTAGAGCCGCGCGCTAGGGCGGCTGTCACACAACACGATCACACTCAGTTGAAGAAATTGAACCAGAGATCCGGACAATGTTAAATTAATAATATGATCGATGTTTCATGGTGATCATCATAGTCCGCACACTTTAGGGTGATTATTACATCCTTTGTTTTCATATTCGCCTCATAGCGGTTAAAAATTATTGTCGGCGTATTTAATTCGACACATCACGATTATGTAAAATTTTTGACTTTTTCAAAGCAAACTGTTTGTAAAGTGTCACACGTTAACATGTACGCGAAGCGGTCGTCGGTTGTTGACAATCGCACGCGGCAGTCGTGCGCTACGTTCCGGTAGCCAAAGAAAGCCGGTTGATCTCGCGTACGAGGGCCCTCGGGAGAAAAAAGGCCGTGCCGATCTGTGTGAGAGAGCTGTTGCGTCGCTTCTTGCTTGCGATAGACTGCGGCCGCCGGAGCACAGCGTCTATCCCGAGATCTATTCCGTCTCGTTCTCTGCGAGAGATGGTTCTCTGGGTGCCCCTCTCCGCTCTCCAAATCGACGTAGATCGCTGTGAGTCCGCACGCGTGCTTTTTTCGAAGCGCGCGCTACGAGGACACGCCTATGTCGACGCCCAGTGCTGCGTGGAGACGGCGGCGAGGCGTCGCGACGCGCTGCGCATCTTGACACCGCACCGCAGAGGCTGCCGATAGTGGTCTCGCTCGGCCGCATACTACATACAACACGCAAACCGCGGACGAGAATCGCACGATTGTTCTGACTCACTATGTGCGAGACTAAATTCGCGATAAAAATCTTTAGTATGGGACCTTTTATGTAATAGAGTGTGCAAAAAGGTAGAAAACCGTAATCGAACATTTTGTATCGCAGAAATAGGAAGATAACATCAGAATGTAATTTTTATACAAAAAATCGATAAAGAACGAGAACAAATAAAATATCATAAATATATAGAGATAATTATGAATAATCAATATTTTCATATCTTAACACCTAATTCCAAAAGTCAAATTCAAAGTGTTACTAACTAGCAATGCCAAATATTGTGACTTCCGTCATATTACAGTAAATATGAAACACAATTTTTATACAATTTTCGAAACTTTTTTCCGGAAGGTGATATTTAGATACTTTTTCAACATGTTTGATCATAATTTAGTAGGGGCTCGCCCGTAGGTAAGTGGTTAAGAGCGACGGGACTTGTTTCAGAGGTCCCGGGTTCGATACCCACTTCGAGCAGCCTGTTGTCAGGCAACAGTGACAACGATTTTCACTTGGAAATATGAATAGCAATATGTTTCCAAGTGAAAATAGCCCTCACCCGGCATTGTTGCACCATACTTGCCCTATTACAGAGATTGTAATAAAAATTTATCATATAGAGATGTGACAATTGTTTCGGTTGCCATCTGTAATAAAACAAACGTAGTTTGTAAGATATTAATCACAACAGCTCATAGAACCCATTAGTTCTAATCGCTGTTCAAATAAAATTAAAACAAAAAAAATTTAGTAGTCAATACAATTAGGTTCAATAATTTAAAAAAACATTGCATGAGAAAAATATTTTAGCTAATATGTTGATACACATGGTATAGGGTAGGGCGGGACACAAAGGTCCAATTTAACTTTGAGCAAATTGGATTTTTAAATTGGGAAAACCATACCAATTATATCATGATAAACAACACATATCAAACAAACAACTATTTGACTATGTTCAGTTCTATCTCCCAGCTAATTTATCATTGCAAAAATGTGTTTTTTGCTGTTTTTCAAAAATTTGTAATATGGGGTAAAGAAGACCAACTTCTTTACCCCATAGGCGGATTTTACAAAATAATAGCTAAATTAATCAATCAATGCAAAATTAAAATTTCATGGGTACATTTTTCACAGAAATAATACTTTATATACCTTGATCTGGTATTTTGTCAGAAATAATCATCACCACAGTTGAAATAACTATTCATTTAATTTATTTCTTGTAAAATTGTTTTTTTTTCAACTTAATTTGTTTATTTCATTTACACCTTTGCCAGGGTAAAGGTTCAGTTTATCCTTTTTACCGTGGATGGGGGTAAGCTTTTATAGAGGTGATATAAAAAAAGTATTGTGATTAATTTAAAATTAATACGATCGTATAAAGCAATCAAATAATGTATACTTAAAAATTATATTAAGGTCTTGTAAACTAGCAACAGTGCCCACGACCAAAACAAATAAAGAAAGAAAATAGTTTTGGTATGGATTTTTAATTATTGCCGTTTTTCTCCCGAAAGCAAGGTCGTAAGAATCTACTTTCAAACATTGTTAACAATATCTTAATGGCTTTTGAAATATCGGTCTTAATTTAAACTTTTGGTTTAAAATTTTAATTTGTTTTAAAATTATTTGTTTGGTGTGTTTTAGATGGTATACTTGATAATTTAGTATTATCATATTGTTGTAGATACTTACTTTTGTATTGTACTATTAGCTGAATAAGGAAACACATTTGGTTCTCAAAGCTGTACAATTTTAAATAAATTTATATTTTATTTTAGGGCATTGGCTGTTAATCAAATGATGTACGAAGTTTTTATAGCATTCCTTAACATAAATTTTGCGTTTTAATAATACTTTGTCAGAGACTAATAAAAAGAAAACTGATATATTGCCAAAGAGGAGTTGGTCAAAGCTCAATACAGTTTACAGAAAACATTTTTTTAATACTCTACAGTCTGATGGCATCTCTGAAAAATGTAATTCTCAAAGTTCTAAACAAGTTGAAATATCAATGGTGGACCTTTTTATCCGCAATTATTTAAACCCTGCTCTACCCTATTCTATCATCTTGCAACAAAAAAATCAAATTTAACTATGATTTATGTTGAAAACATTCTCTATATCGCTTAAAACACGATCATGACAAAATAGAGTTTTCTTTGAATCATTGCATTTGTAAAGTCAAACAATTCTGGCGATTGCATATTAACAGGTGACTGAGTTTTTAATAGGCCTCCGGATCGTCGGTTTGAGAGCGCGTGCCGCGACAGACGAAGTCGCGCGTGCCCGCGTGCCGTCACCACGATCTCTCACATTACGTTGCCGTGTATCAACACAATCGCATGCGGAGCCGTCATCATCCGTGCGCTACGCAACTCGCACGCCGCCGCTTATATTATGCTAATTTGTGATACCTACACGTACGGCCGGGAATGTGCCAACAAAAGCTTACAAATTGGCTACATCAAACGTCGCAATTAGTTAGTTTCCGTGCGCCGGGGTCTGCGATGGCGCGAAGGATAAGGTGACCTTTGTGTTTGATACCTCAGCACGTCTCAGGAGACAGGAGACAATGGCCTTAGTTCCGTCATTTGTCTTTATTAGCGATAATTGATAGCAACGAAATTTGATATAGGGTAGAGGTCCGCGAATAAAAAGGTCTACCACAAATCGTGGTCACCTTATCCTTCGCGCCATCGCAGACCCATCGCATTTGTGGTCCACAAATATCTCAAAACCCAGTAAAGTTAAGAATTTTTTAACAAAAATATTTGAAAGTAGAGGGGAAAAAGATATATGAGCTATCACATTGATTGTTACAATGTCGCTTTCGTAAGATAAACAGCAAAGTTTGAAAATCCATAACAAAAGTAATTTCTTTCTTTATTAGATTTTTTTGGTTGTGAGCACTGTTGTTTAGTTTACGAGACCTAAATATAATTATTTAGTATCCGTTATTTAATTGTTTCATGAGATGTATTGTATATATTAAGTTATATTCAATAGGTTTTTTATATAACCTCTGTAAAAGCTTACATCTGGGTGGGATAAAAGGATCAACCGAACCTTTACCTTGGCAAAGAGATAAAAATAAAAAATAACAAATAAAGAAGTAAATCAAGTTAAAAACTAGTGGGGTGTTTGGCATCGTGCCTTAAGGCAAATTGCTGGAACTTCCCGTACCGTAACGAAATGTTCAAGGAATACTGAATGTTTTCAAATAGATTATTATAAATATTGTAACATTGTCTAATATTTATAAGAATTATATAAACTGAATTGCAAAGTTAAATTATTGGTTTAAAGTATATTAGAACTTTAGTCAGAATTAAAAATAAAATCTGAACTATTTTCGATATACAAAAAAAAAACGATATAAAAAAAAACAAAAATGATACAAATTTTTTTTTCCCAAAATCAATTATTTTGATAACACAAGCTGAAAGTTCTTAGAATCATTTAAATTCGACGCATAGTTCTCTCAAAAACTACAATTTTTTGCGCATTTAGCTCTGTATCTTCGAAATGGCTGGGCCTGCCATTGTCAAAAACTAATAATCACTTCTCCCAATCATTACTAATTGAATGTTTTTCAGAGCATTCAAATCGGATGCTCCGTTCACTCAAAAACTCGATTTCTATTTTCTGCACTCTTTGCTCGGTATCTCTGTAACGGCTGGACCTGCCTTTGCCAAAAACTAGTCAGCTCATCTCCCTATCAATAGGAATCAAATATTTTTTGAACCATTCAAATCGGTTGATCCGTGCGCCCGAAAACGTAACTGGAAATTTGTATCCATACATACATACACACACACACATCCATTTTTTCTGAAGTATGCCAAAATGTTCAGAAACCTTCAAAACGCCGAGTAATGTAAAAATTTTCAATTTCGATTTTCGGCCCAATACAATAACTTACCCTACGGAAAGTTAAAAAAGTTTTTTTGCAAGAGATAAATTAAATAAATAGTTTTTACAACCCTAATGATGAATATTTCTGACGAAATACGAGATCACAGGATTATATTTTGCAATGGTTGAATAACACAGCTATTATTTTGTAAAATCAGTTCAAAACTTAAATAAGACAATGAACTTGTTTACCCTCTGGCCGTCCCAATTTACCCCGCTTATGAAGTAGGAAAAACAGTTAACAAGTTTTTGAAAAACCGCAAAAACACATTTCTACAATAATGAATTAGCTGGAACTTTTACTGAACATAGTCAGATAGTTCCTAATTTGATATGTGTTATTTGTTGATATAGTAATCAGTTTGGTTTCCACAATATAATAGCTCAAAGTCAAATTGGACCTTTGTGCCCCGCCCTACCCTATATTATCTTAGAACAAATCTCAAAAGAAGCAAATGAATTTATTTACATCACGTAATAAAAATCTACACCAGTTGCAATGCACGATTTCTCCTCGGCGGAACTAACAATTTCTCACTTACAAATGCCTTTATTTACATTTCTAATATCTTGCACGGAAATTGCGTGATTACGATCAAGAAACAAATAAATTAGCAAGCTTGTGCATTTACCTACATGTAAGTCTCATATAATTATAGCTGTGGTTGTGAAATTATTTAAATTAAACAAATAGCCCATAATTATAAATAATTACACTGCATTATCCCCATTCGAATAATATACAAACATTTGTATAATTAATAGAAAATGGAAATGGATAATGGATAATTACATTGTCCTATAAGCAGATAGTTGTAAGATATAATCTATTGTTTTTTATGAGAGGCAACCCTCTTATGAGCGGTAAATCAGCTAAGAGGTCTAATAGTTATAAGTGAATGCTGAAGCTATGCCTGTTGCATATTGGAATTTTATTGAGAAAAAAAAAAAAAATTTGATTTTTTTATATTATAAATTTTTTTTAAAACTTTGAAATTTTTTCAAAGCAATGGTGCTGCGTGTTTGTTTTAGAGAAGAACATTAATACTGGTTCCACAGAAATGTAAACAAAATTTATATTTATTATTAAAATTCCTATAAAATGTTTGATAATTTGATGTGCATTTGTCCAATGATCATTTTTGACTGCCAAATGGTTTTTGGCCATTTTTTTTTACTTTTTTCACTAGATCTCCAAAACCACTAGACCTGTCTTCCCAAAAATTTAATCCTTTTTTCATTTTATCAATACAAGTAACAAGTTTGTTAAATTATTCAAATCGGATCAAAACTTGAATTACAACTTTGGCATATTTTAGAAACAGCTGGACCTGCCTTGGCGCTAACTAATCAGCAACCGTGTTCTCAAAAATCGTCGACAAAAATTTGTATCCGCACACACATACATACACACACACGGACAAACACACATACATCCAATTTTTCTAAGGTATGCCAAAATGTTCAGAAAATTTTAATTTTCGTTTTTTGTTGCAATTACTATAATCATCCTCATCATCATCATCATAAGAGATGTTTAAAAAATACAGTTAGAAAAATTAAATATTTTGCAATATAGCTATATACCTATAATAACATGTCTATATAAAACCTCGCTTGGCAATAATAATTAAAACTAGCTGTAAGTGGAATTCTGTCTTAAGGCAATTAAGGCATCGTGCTCTAAGGCAAATTGCTGGAACTTTCCGTACCAAATATTATTATTTTTTCAAAAACGATTAACATTTTTGGAAAAATTTTACTTCGAAAAAATTAGATTTTTGACAAACTAGGTATTTGACAAAAAATTACTTTTTTGAAAAAAAAAATGTTTTCTTTATTTTGACATATTTTGGAAATTCTTAACTTTTTTTCAAAGCAATCCGTACTGCTTTGAAAAAAAGTGCATAGAGACAAAATATAAAGCGTGTAAGCGCCGCGTCGCTGTCTAACGGATAAACATAGGTACGGAACCCATAGGAATGTAAACAAAATTTATACTTATTGTTAAAATCTCTATAATATATCTGATAATTTGATGTGCATATGTCTAATGATCATTTTTGACCGCCAAATGGCATTTTTTTTACTTTTTTCATTAGATTTCCGAAACCGCTAGACCTGCCTTTATGAAAATTTGATCAGTTCTTTATCTTGTCAATACAAGTAAAATGTTTTTTGAATTATTAAAATCGGACGTAATTATTAAGATCGTTCTCTTAAAAACTGAGTTACCGTTTTTGGCACTTCGGCAAAAACTAATCAGCACGTCTCCTTATCAAAATGAATCGAACGTTTTTTTAATTATTTAATTCGGTTGATCGGTGTTTCCGAAATCGTCGACAAAAATTTGTATCCGAACACACACAAACGCGCACACACACACACACATACATCCATTTTTTCTAAGGTATGCCAAAATACTCAGAAACCTTTGAAACGTAAAGATATATAAAAATTTTCATTTTCGATGTTTTTGCGATTACTATAACTTGCCCTACGAGAAGTTAAAAATATGTTAAACAAAAAATGCGCTATATGCATGGTTTACATAACACGTCATGAAGTGAAAAACATATGCTATTGTAATAAATAGTGCAAGCACCCGCTACAGTAATAGAACGTAGGAAATAATGATTAAAATATATTGCACATATATTTATATATATATATATATATATATATATATATACACATACATATAATATGTGCATGCATGTGTTTGCACATACAAAAATAAAATCGTCGTATTGGTATATCTGGTTTTAGAGCGCGCTTCTATGCGAATAAAGCCACTGGCATATCGATGCACACCTACGCGATTATGTAACAACAGACCAATGGTGAGTAGAAGCGATTGTTTTAAACGCGCATGTTTTCACGGGGGGCCCGCCCATATTGTTGCCTGTGATAATAGCATTGTAGTGCGCTGCGCTACGGCCGGGCGGCCGATCTGCGCGAACGATATAATAGCTCAGGATGAGGACAAGCGAGAGGTTCGCGAGCTACGCCGAACGACGGATTTCATCGGGATCCGTGCATATGCAGCTACGCAGTACCGATTTTCCCACAGATTGAAAATGGACTATATTTATGCACGGCAGCAATCTTACACTATTGTAATGCTTGTGTGGTGTAATTAGGAATTGCAATGGAAATACATTTAATTTATTTTATGTTTCTTTAAGAGAATGAAAGCAAGTAGCAAAATTAATTTTGCAACTAATTATTCATTATATATAAATATATACATAAGTATACATAAATATATACATAAATATAAAAACAATTAGTTTTTGCAGATGTTAAAC
Organism: Ctenocephalides felis; assembly: GCF_003426905.1. Lineage (NCBI taxonomy): Eukaryota > Metazoa > Arthropoda > Insecta > Siphonaptera > Pulicidae > Ctenocephalides > Ctenocephalides felis. The sequence goes on from NW_020538040.1 coordinate 159,577,735, forward strand.
ATTTACGACGTTACGGAACTAGGTACAATCCATCATCAGGTTGTTATAGAATGGAAATAGAAAAATATTAGAAATAATAGAAAAATATATCTCAAATTACTCACTTTTTGTCGAAAGCACTTATAAAAAGAATTATTGAAGAGTATTTGAAAATATTGGCATCACTTGCATTGGAAAATGATTGTAAATTTTCTAATATTTTAAATAATTCTACAAATATATGTATTTGTATATATATATATATATATATATATATATATATATCAGTGGTGTTGTCGAACGCGTTCCGACAAAAAAAATAAAAAAAGCGCTACATACAGAAAATGATTTGATAAGTGAATTTTATAATTTTTATTTTAACTAATTTTTATTAAACGTTTCTATTATTGTAATAAACATGCATATATATGCACAAAATGGGGTTTTTAATGATTTTTGTTCATGTCCTTTTCGAATAAACATAAGAACCGTTTTTTGAACCGATTTTTAATTTCAGCGTTTCGGCAAAAGTAATATTAGCACAACTCCACTGATATATATATATATATATATATATATATATAAATGGAACGATGCTCAACTTGAGCAGCTCAAGGACCATCTCTCATAAGAATCATCTGCGCAACGTTTATAATATGTAAAAATACTCAATTTTCAAACCGCGTTATATCAAAACCGTGTACAAAAAGACCGTGTAAAAACAGACTTAGGTGTATATATAATATTATTGAAGCTCAGCACCAACTAGTCCCGGGTTCGATGGTTCGAACCCCGCTTTGTCGAACCCCGATACCAGACAGCATGATGTAAAATTTTCACTTGTGGCTATACATTTCAAAATATAATTTGCAATGAATCGTCTTTCTTAATTTTAAGAGCTATTATAATCGCCACAGGAGAATGGTTAACCGATGGGTTGCCATGAAAATACAATAGGTTAAGTCATAAAAATAGACAGCTTGTAGGACAATATAATTCTAAGTAATTGTGTTTGCTGTTAAACAAATACAAAAAAATAAATTATATTATTTACTACGGTATATAAAATTGTAAAACACAAATGACACGTGTATTTTACACGATATAAAATCGTAAGTGGAAACGCCATTCACTTCTCGTTGAATTCGCAGACAGTTGCTTTATTTACCGCGGCGTTGACATTTTAATTATCCTTGATTGCAAGAAATAAATATAACGTTAAGTAGTTAGTTTTATTCAATGTAACAACATATGTATATATATATATACATATGTTATATATATATATATATATATATATGTATATATATATATATATATACCTGGTGCTAAGACCAAATCCATTAACCTAAAAAATATAGATATACTGACACAAACTTTAAATTATTCATAGAGAGAGCACAAAGGTTCAATTTGAGCTTGAGCAATTATATTGTGAAAACCGAACTAATTATATCACAACAAATAATACATATCCATCAAGTATCTGACTATGTTCAATAAATTCCAGCTAATTCATCATTATAATAATGATGTTTTTTGTTATATGTCAAAAATGTGTTACCTTGTGCTTTTTACTTTATAGGAGGGCATATAAGTCCAATGTCTTATTTTTAATTTTAAAGGAATTTTACGAAATAATAGCTGTGTTTTTCAACCAATAAAAAATATAAATCTCTTGGCTATATTTTTTACAGAGTATATAACCTTGAAATGGTATTCTGTCAAAAAATGCCATGAAATAATCAGCAGAGTTGAAATAACTATTTAATTAACCTATCTCTTGCCAAATTAATTCATTCTTTTTAAATTAATTTACGTTTTCATTCTCTATTTTTTATGGTTTACACTTTTCCCACCCAGTGTATAGTCTTAGTTGGTCCTTTTTACCCCACCCACATGCAAGTTTTTAAAAAAGTTGTATAAAAAAGCAATTGAAACTATTAAAAAAAACTAACAATATATTTTATAAAACAAATAAATAACATGTACTTAAAAAATAATATTAATGCACAAGTAACGACCATACTTTTGTTATAGATTTTCAAACAGATATTGGTAGCGGACCTTATACCTTTTTACACGCGGACCTTTAAGCCCCGCTCTATCTTATATACAATTTTGTTATACAACCCCTTTAAAATTTGATTGATTGTCAAAAGTCAGATGAGTCATGTCATATTTATCTCTGTATGTGGTTTGTCGTACTAATTAATACTATGTATTACAACATCAACCTGCAAAAATAAAATATTCTTAGAGTCTGAATGCAGCGGTTGCATATAATCTGTCGTCTGCCTTGAACATCGTATATATGAGTCTGTCGGGAAATTTGAATATTTCATCACCATATAAAGTTTTGTTAAAGTTCTCCTCAGCATAGGATCAAATGGTTTTGCTCATTGCCTAAATGCATCCGACCTCGCATTCAGACTGAATTCTCGGGTCGTCTCGTTCCTAGGCAATTGCATCTCGCTCGAACTAAGAAACGCAGTAATAAAATGTAGAAAAAGGAACAGAGTTTATATCGTATAAATTCGAGTAATTCTATACATTATTGTAATTATGATAATTATGAATTTAAATACATTAGTCCAAAAGTAAGTTAAAAAAAGAGTTACTTTTGGAAATATATAATACTAGTCAATAGAATACGAAGGTCAGGTATCTTTTATAAGATAATGTACTCATTTCCTTTAGTAATTTATGAACAATAAATTAATTTATAATAATAATATATTGCCTATGAAATGAAAAGGTACAATATTAAATGCCTCATATATTTAGAATATATACTTTTCCATTATACATTCAAATTACTTTAAATTATTATAACATTGAATATCCCATTCCACTAAAAAAATATAAGACAGTTGTTTACGACTGAATCCGATACAAATCCTTCAGGCGTTTTATAGAAATATGAATTCAAAAATAAAAGTACACATTGGTGGATTACTGCCAGAATATGCAAGTAGCACATTTGCCGATGATTTATATTCATGTTATATTAATAAATTGTAAAAAAATATGTTTTATGTTGATTAAATTTATAACTACCAAAAAAAACTCAAAATTTTGATAAAGTGATGATTGATAAATCCAATTGTTGGTAGAATCAAGATTGTGTAAGAAATTAATAAAATTATGTCGCCTGGCGAGTTAATGCGCCATTCAATCTTCTATTAATTAGAATATTATTGAAGATATCAATTTTCATAAAAGTGTTCAATACATCTCATTTAAACATAGTTCTACTGACAGACATTTTGAAAAACAAAACAAAAAAAATAATGGGAATTAGAATTTTAAATTGGATCATTTAGTTGTAGAATAGTTATTGCTTTATTATGTTTTGTCAATACAAGCAAAAAGTTTTTTGTATCATTGAAATCGGATGCTCAAAAACTACAATTTTTGCTCATTTAGCTCTTTATCTCATTTAGCTCTTTCCAAAAACTAATCACCACTTCTCCCCATAATTACGAATTGAATGTCTTTTGAATCATTCAAATCGGATGCCTCGTGCTCTCAAAAACTTGATTTTTATTCTCTGCACTCTTTGCTTCGAATTTCCGAAATAGCTGGACCTGTCTTTGCCATAAACTAATTAGCACGTCTCCCCATCAGCAGAAATCGAATGCTTTTTGAGTACTTCAAATCGGTTGATCCGTGCGCCCGAAAACGTGGACTAAAAATTGTATCCGCACAAAACACACACACACACATCAATTTTTTCTAAGGTATGCCAAAATGTTCAGAACGCTTCGAAATGTGAAGATATGCGAAAATTTTCATTTCCATTTTTGGACGATTACTATAACTTACCCTACAATAAGTTAATCAATGGAGAAAATCTTAGCACTCTAGATCCTCCCCCCCATAAAGCCTTCCCCCATGATGCCTAGCCGCCATTTCCGTATGGACAAGAGGCAAGAGATAAGCAGAGATTTTAGTAAACGGTATTAAGCTTGACAAACCCAGACAAAAGACCTAGTCTAAATGCCTAAACGCATTTCGTCGCTATACAAAAAATCCTACATATATGTATGCATTTAAAATAAACTTTACAAATGAATTAAAATTAAACATTTATAAAGATTAAAATAAAACTACAAAAATAATATAAATTTTACCACAATAAGTATTTATAAATCAAAATTGAAAAGAATATTTGTAAAGATTAAATTAAAATCGGAAGATTTATTAATGCAATAGATTAATTAAAAAGTCGTAATATAATAATCTATTTAAAGCAAATTATCATCGACGGTCGTACGTAATTGCTAAAACGTTTTCGAATCGTTCGGCCGCTGCTACGGCAAGAGTCGCGCGCCGGTCGGAGTAGTAGCCACTTCAATGAACTAAGTCCGTAACATTATTAGCATCCTGCATTATGATTCCTGCATTATGAATGAGGTGAAGTCTGTCAGCGCAGCGAGGCCAGAGAGCGCGGAGATCTCTATCAGAATCGAATTTCGCTATGAGAAAATCTGACAAATGCTCAGGGGGTGGATTCCGCCCTCTCCAGTCGCCCATCAAAATCGTCATCAAAAGCGACGATACTACACACCGCATTAATCTAATAGAGACCGAGTCAGGGGTGGGATGATAGAAGGACTCACTCTCCTTCCACCGATTTGAGCAGATTGAGTTGCACAAAGATAATTGAGTTAAATGTGATTAAGACACAGCAGTATTTCGTGTTTCTTCTCTTCTCTTCATTATTATTTGGACGCAAGATAAACTGTATACACAGGATTTGTTTACAATACAAAGAGACGCGAGCGATCATCAAAGGCGACTTGTAATTTCACTGACAACGGGATTTATTCAAATCCCGACGAAGGCGGAGACAAGAATCGGCACGGAAAATGATAAATGAAAATACTTAGATTTATTCGAGTGATATTTTTGAAAATTACTGCAAACAAAGTCAAACCATGACAAAGAAAAAGAAGCGCATTTATTAAAAAGCTATAAAAAACTCATGGGCTGATTCTGCTGTTAAATAAACCTAGGGAATAATATTTAAAAAAAATGAAAACTAAATTGGAACTTACTTGTACTAATATGTAAATAAAAGCCTATAACAAAAAATATTTAGTAATTATTATTGTTAATATGCATGAAGTTTACATAAAGATTACCAATTGGTAAAGTTTTATATTAATGTTTCGAATATGATGTCACTTTAAAAACCGTTACGTTTTTACATAAGAGCAAATAAACATCATTATCTATCAGTCCGATTCTACTACGATATGAAGCCCTTTGGAAAGCTATAAATATTCAGTTTAATGACGAGTCGAAATAATATGTTGACAATTAATTATACAATAGCGATTATGAGACCTTACAATTAGTATAACATGCATCAACTATCGCTTATGTTTTAATACCGGTTTTTAGGTATACCTAAATGTATTGCCTAAATAGACCAATGTTATGGCAAGGGTATGTTACGTAGTTTACGTTTACATTTTTTATATAAAGTTGTACTAAAAACTGTAAATTATGTGTGGTTTGCTGTGCAGTCAGGCTTCTTAGATACATAACTTGAACTAAAAAACGCACAAACGTATAAACAATAATCTTATCTTTGTAATGTGTCATAATAGCAGATGAGTGAAATTACATTTTGAGTGTAAAACGCCTGACAACATGTTATTTTGACAGATTTTAGTACAATTTTATATGCAAAAAGCTACGTAAGATAACCTTACCATAACAAATAAAGTACCATAAATTGGTCTTTTTAAGGCAGAATCGGCCCTTACCCACTGCAATGCATGCCACATATAAATATTCCTAGTACTTTCCAAGTGCCCCAAATTAAAAAAAGTGTTAAGATTGTACAACCCTTCATAAATATGAATTGTTTTCATCATATAAAATTAAGCTTTTTTATAAACTCAGAAAAATCAGACTCATTATAATAAAATTATTTGTGCTGACTTACCCACTGCAACGCATGCCACATATAAATGTTCCTAGGACATTGCAAGTGCCTCAAATTAAGAAAACAGTGTTTGGATTGTACAACCCTTCATAAAAATATTTTCTTTAAATATAAAATTTTTAATAAACTCATTATAATAAAATTATTTGTGATTTTGTGCGCAATAATATCAAAATCTGTACGTCGCACGTCGCACATCGCCTAGGTCACCAACCCCACTCCCTGTAACTTTTCCGTCATATGATGAAAACATATTCGAATCAAATTCGATATTTATTAAAATGATTGAAGCACTCAAAAGCTCTCGGGCCGGTTCAGACCCTCCGTGCATAACGCAGGATAATTAAACTGACTATAATCGTAGGGTCATTAAATAGGGAATAACTGAACACCCATGAATATTATATGCTGAATATTATATGCTACCGGGTTAACTTTGTCGTTCCTCCTTTGCTGTCGATTTAAGACTTAATAATTGAGTTCCGCAAACAAGCATCCGTGGAAAGAGCAAGTTCAGATTGTAACTTGCCGGGTTAAGCTAATTCATTACAACGGAATATTCGGTGCTGCGACTTTGGTCGGTTAATAATAAAGCAAGCGGTATATATTATATAGGGTAGAGCGGGGTTTAAAGATCCGCGGGTTAAAAGGTCTACGACCGATATCTCAAAAACAAGTAAAGTTAAGAATTTTTCAACATCGATATTTGAAAGTAGAGGGAAAAAGATGTATAACCAGACATCACCTTGATTCTCAAGACGTCTAGAGATAAACTTCAATTTTTGATCCGTAACAGAAGTATTTTCTTTCGTTGTTAGCTTTTTTGGTTGTGAGCACTGTTGTTTAGTTTACAAGATCTGAATATAATTTTTAATAACTTTATTTAATTGTTTTATAAGATCTTCTGTTAATTTTAAATTAAATTCAACAGTTTGTTATATAACCTCTATAAAAACTTACACGTGAGTAAAAAAGATCAACTGTACACATAAAATTTATATTTTTTGCATGGGTTGAATGATTTAACTATTATTTTGTAAAATCCTTTTAAAATAAAAAATATGGCATAGAACCTGCTTGGCCCCTGACTATCCGATTTTACCCTGCCTTTGGAGTAAAAAGGACCTGGTAACAAATTTTTGAAAAGAATCTGCAAAAAAAAGGTTTTTACAATAATGAGGGCGTCGGCCAGCTGGGAGTTTTACTGAACATAGTGAGATAGTTGGATGTTTGATATGTGTTATTTGTTGTCTTATAATTGGTTTGGTTTTCACTATATGGTTGCTCAAAGTCAAATTGAACCTTTGTTCCCTGTCCGACCCTATTAATAATACGAGTATATTGAAACTGTTTTATATACATTTCTGGGAACGCTTTATGTACTTGATTTGCAGAATGCTCCTGCTTGCAACATATTTTGTTAAAATTATGAATACGGATTGAAAATCATAAACTTATATTTTATGTAATAAATGTCAAATTTATAATGTATAAATTTATTTTATTTGTAAGGTCATGCTATTACATCAGTTTCCACAGAACGATTAAATCTGATAAAAATTAAATCCATTCTAACGCTGGCCGACGCCCTCACTATAAATAAATGTAATGTTTGTTTAGTAGGTTAGTCCAGCGAATTTCCATATTAATGTAATTAAATTGAATTTATTTACAAATACGTAAATATTTTTTTTTTGCATATTTATTTGCTATAAAATTGTTCTATTCAGGGCGATTAAATTGCGACTGTGATATGAATTCGTGATAATTATGCATTGCGCATAACTATTGCAAAATATTGTTACTAGACATTTGTCACCTGGCAAATGGAGATTTAACTTTCATAAATACGCTGATATTGGTTGAATCATTTTCGCAAAACTAAGAAACCTAGAACGTAATGTTGTTGACGAATGAATGGAATGACGTAAGTAGTTTAATATGTAGTATGCAAAATTATTACGATTCATGTGATTAATCAAAAAGATTAAATTATCTTCAATTGTATAATTGTCAATCATGTGTGTCTGACGCTAAGAAGTTCTACATGAGCCATGCCAGATTCATACGCGATTTGGTAAATGAAAAAAAGGTATTAATATAGGTCTATGTCAGTCATATATATGTGACATAAAAAAAGAGTGCTTTTTCAAGAGTTTTCGCAAACAATTTTTTTTATTTTTAATTAAATTGTCTAATAAAGTTACTATATGACCCGGGCGTCTTTGGGCGCCCGGGTCATGCACCATGTTATGCCTATAAGATGCAAGCACCAAATAAACAATAGTCTAAAAACTTATAAAATTTTATTTTATAAACAAAATTTAACTATCCTAATTACAGTAATATATAAAAATTGATTGAGCAATCATTGACATTTTTAGACACACAAATTATTTATCAGAATGTTAATTAATAGTAAGACATTTTTAACAACGTTAATAAGATATTCTACAAATGCAATTAACCGTTGCAACAATATAAAATCCGTGTCCGTCAAACAAACTCTTGTGTTTATATAAATTACAAACGAGTTTTGTATAATTAAATCCACAAGCCAATACATACAATCGTAGATATAGAAATTATTAATTATTTGTATTTTTTAAATTGTTCAGTAAGTTTAATTAAAAATTCAAGATAATATCACATTACAAATGGACGCGGATACAAATAAACTGATTGCATCGGAGAACTATAAATATCATGGAATATGTACGAATCAGCTTCAAAAGCTGTCTGCAAACAGAAGGGAATAATTGCTGTCGTTATAATAAGTAGATTTCTGAGAAGATTAATCCAATAATACGTAATAAATTATCTACACAATAACTAGGCCATTAATTGAGGTTAGTTCGACATAATTACAATATAGAAAAAATAATAACATGATTCCTTTTTTTAAAAAGATGTGATGATGGACTGTTGATGTAGAACTTTAATAACCCATGGAGTTAACAATTGGAGTTGCAAAAAGCAAAATAAAATAATTGCTATATTTACCTTTTCAAAATCATTTGACCATTTTGGCATATATGATAAAAAAAATGCAAAGAGACGTGTGGATGCATTATGAATTAAAAGACGTAAATTTTAAGATTTTATAGAAAGGTTTTATAGACATCCATTTTCTATATTTTTAACAGCAATCAGAACTTAAAAAGTTCAATGCTGTAATGTTGTCTTATTTAACGACATGGCTGTTTGGAGATGACAACCCACATGGTTGTCGCATCTGTATATAATCAATACATTATTACAATAACGTAATTTCAATAACAATCACTGTAATAAGTACTTACTGATAATTTTTTTATTCGTGAATTTACAACAATGCCGGACTGGTACTATTTTCGATTGAAAGCATATTGTTATTTATAATTCCAAAGTGAAAACAGATGTCACTACTGCTGGACACCAGGTTGTCAGGGGTGGGTATCAAACTGGAACTGTCATAGCTTTAGCCACTCATCTACGCGAAAACCTTTAATGATATTCATAATTAATTTTTGACACCTTTCAGGATGCGCATTCATAATAAGACAATTCCCATAAACCAGGCGGGCATCACTGAACTTGGTTTTAACTTTAATTCATTATATATTAACTTTCAAGGCTTTTTGACTAAATTTGGTAGAAAAGAAAAGTAACAACGCAGACTAGCCACTAAATTTGGTTTTATAAAGAAAGTAAGTACAAAATTGGCAGCAATTAGTAGATAAGTTTTCACTATAAAAAGAAAGAAAAAAAGAAAGAAAGCCTAACAAATTTAATATTTGAAATAGGCGTCAAACAAATGCGTACCAACTAAAAATTACACTCGAAGATATTCTAAATTCTACATCATTTTGCTTTCTGAATATAATAATTCCTATAATCCAGACTCTACTGATTTTAGTTTTATTAACAATATCTTAAGTACACTATTTGCATTGATTAACCCTTTCCACTCGCAAATTGCCAGATTTATATGTATTTTGTATTATCAAGTTTTTATTATATAATTATATTTCTTAATTTATGATTTTTTGTCAAATATTGGTAGAAACAAAGTAACAACGGAAAGCTCGAACGGAAAGCTCGAACGAAAAGACTAGAGTGAAGGAAAAAATAGAACCGCTAAATTTGGTTGCATTGAAAAATAAGTTAAGTACACAATTGGCAGTAATTAATAGACAAGTTTGCATTATAAAAGTAAAGCAAAAAATAAAATTTAATAGTTTAATATACGTCAAAATAGTGCGTTATCACTACAAATTGTACTCAAAAGTATTCTAATTCCTAGAACGCTCCAATGGACCTGGCCATTCTGTTATTGTACTGTCAGTATATTATTCTGACAGACAAATTTAGCCAGCAAGAATAAGAACGATAGACTAAACTTTCATGCTCTGAATGCATTTTCAGTGTATTTCTCCACAAGTTATTTGGTCCAAGTGTTACAAATGGCTGATCTTTCCTACGCGTTAGAAACTACTTTCCGCAGTCAGTACAGAAGACAGATGACCATCGAATTCTCATTACCGGCAAATATCGCACAAAACAGCTTTTGCCATGATGTACTACATTACATCTTAAACAGATCTCCGTGTTTTTCGCCTCCATTCGGAAAATCGAGACATGGTCTTGGTCAGTTAGCAGTTTAGCACCCGTTAAGTTCTTCGAGGGGAGTGACGGATTCCGGCTGAGGCAACGCTCCGTGTAAATTGTGCGGTTAGATTGCGCTAATGAGGTTAGTGCTCATATGTGAGTAATTGAAGATATTCATTTACATTTTTTTCATCTATATCATATCATTATTTATTTAATCATTCACTTCTAGGAAAAGAAGTTTGTTTTCGTCAGAAAATCCGATTCTCACTAATTTTATGCAAAATATGCAGTGGCGTGGAAGCAAATTTTTGATGAGTGGACTCGTGTTTTTTTTTTGATAGGCAGCTAGTGGGTTCGTTTTTTTTAGACATATTAGGGCATATTATTTTTTGAGATTGATGGGTGGGCTTAGACCCATCCAGCCCACACGGTTCCGACGCCACTGAAAATATGCATATTAATGATACAAATATAATTATAGAAATAGAAAAGTTTAAATTAATTAATTGATTAATTCGCTGCATAGAATTGAACATAACAAAATAAAAATCATGCAGAGAAAACATAAATTGGGCAATACATAAGCATAACACAGGACAATATGATAATTTTCATTTAAACCAAACCAAAACTAATAAAATCAGATAAAACAGTATGTGGAGTAATACTATGAAACTATTCAATAAACCCCCAAAAATGACAAAGATGATTAAAGAAAAATTAAAAAAATAAAATTAAAAAATATTTTGAAGAGAATTGAGACAAATGGATTATACTAATGTGTATTTGCAAAATTAAATATAGGATAGAGCGAGGCTTAAAGTCCTGCCCATATGAAAAGGTCTACCACCGATGTCAAAAAAAAGTAAATATATGAATTTTTTAAGAACAATATTTGAAAGTATTAGAAAAAAATGTATAACCAGCCTTCATCTGAATTCCTACAACATCGATTTGGGAAATGAGCGGCAAGGTTAAAAAATCCATAATAAAAGTATATTCGTTAGTTGTTAGTTTATGAGCACTTGTTTAGTTAACCCTAAATGTAAAATTCAGGTATATGTTATTTAATTGTTCAAACTCATACATATTGTATTGTTATTTTTAAGTTAGATTCAACAGTTTCTTTTATATAACCTCTATAAAAGCTTACATGTGGGTGGGGTAAAAGGACCACCTAGCTAGATGTAAACAATGAAAAATATTTTATAAAAAAGTAAAATCAGTTGAAAAAAGCAATTTTACAAGAGATGAGTTAAAGAAATATTATTCCAACCCTGCTGAGCATTATTTATGACAAAATAGATCAAAGATCAAGGTTAAACAGTGTTATCTCTGTAAAAAATGTACCCATAAAATTATTTTTTTGAATTGGTTGAATAATGTAGCTATTATTTCGTAAAATCTCTTTGAAACAAAAAATAAGTCATTAACATGTTTGCCCTCTAGCTGTCTCATTTTACCCCGCATTTGAAGTAAAAAGGACCAGGTGATGAATTTTTGAAAAACAGCAAACAAACATATTTCTATAATGATAGATTAGCCGGTAGTTTACTAAACATAGTCAGATATTTGTTTGTTTGATATGTGTTATTTGTTGTAATATTACAGGTTAAAAAACTAATTGGTTTTTACAATATAATTGCTCAAATTCAAATTGGGCCTTTGTGCCTCGCCCTACCCTATGTATGATTGAGTCTCATAATGAATGATAAAAAAATGTTGAAATGGTCATTTTATACATATAATAATAACATGTATATCTGCCTAACAACACGTTTATTATAGCGATCAATGTCCAGTAAGTGCCATCACAGACAAAGACACACACCTCCGTAATAACATGTATATATATATATATATATATATATATATTATATATATATATATATATATCATCAGTGTGTTTAAGTCTTGTGTAGTCGTAACATCTACAAATATCCTCCAAAAAATCGAGTGTTTTTAACAAAAAAATATTAGTGATATGGATATATAAATTATTACAGAATAAACCTGATGATGGAACGTAACTAGTTCCGAAACGTCGTTATTAAACATCTTCAAAAAACAAATTGTTTTTTATTATTGGATTTACTGTTCGGAAAAGAAATCAATATATTGAAAAAATCTAGGACTTATCTATTGAATATATATATATATATATATATATATATATATATATATATATACACTTATACAGGATGTTCCGAAACTCAACGCCAAGCCGAAACAGGGTGATCAAATTAAACAAAAAATCAACGTAGTTTCCAAATTATGAGCTTTTATGTGCAACCTAGAGCTTTGGTAAAACTCTAGCAATTTTTTAGCTATTGTAGTTAACTTTTATTAATTTTCATTGAAAGTTGTTTTTTTCATATAATCTTTAGATTCGTAATCACAAATTACATTTCTAGAATCGCACCCTAGAAAAATTACAATTTCTCCAAACTTGAATGACTTAGTTGAACTATGAATTTAAAATTCTCAAAATTGGTCTACTTTAGAAAATTATCGATTTAAAAAAAAACTAAAGTGTGCTGGAAAGCTTCAGCTAAAGTTGTGGCATTTATTAACTGATGAAATACTTTATAGATTCATAATAAAAAAAATCAAGTAAAAATATAAAATCTGAAAAAGTTCCAATGAGAAGATAGATTTAAAAGAAGTCCAATACTTATAGTACTTAAATTTCAATAATCACAATAATTTGTTACCATCATATAATAAACTTTTACACATGAGTATTTATTTAAATCGTAGAACACTAATGCCTATTGACTTCATTGAAGTTTGTCAATTTACTCTATTGCATGACCACAAATGAATTGCTTTTGCAATTCTTACAAGTTTTTATTTGGTTTTGTTTTAATAAACAAAAGAGTACGTGATAGCACTGACTTTCCTCATTAACTATTAATATTCAATTTATAGAGTATCAAATAACGCATGATACAAAGTGTTTACAACCTGATATTTGCGTTTGAATTAATTGCATTTTAAGTATTTATTACTAAACAATATCGTTTGCAAGAGTAATAAACAATTCGTTCGCCATTAATTATACAATGTTGCATTTATATTGTATAACGACAGCCTTTAAACTGTTGCATGTTTACAAAGAGGTACCGTGTAATATATGTATTACTCCGATGCATAATAAAACTGTGCAGGATTGAAACGTTATAAAAACATCTGAAACGCCTTAAAACAAAAATATAGCCATGATCCAAAGAATTGTTTTTGCAACAGAAAATCGTAAAGTGGACGCTGTCGAAGCAATTTGCTCGACAAAAGTAGATATAATCGAGAGAAATTTATTTGAATGCGGTAGAAGATTGATATTTATTACAAGTGAGTGTTGTGGCAAAACCGAGTTACGCTTAGAATCTCTCTGAATGCATGTCGCATAGTGAAATATCGTTACTTAAACGGTTATGCTAATTTTAAATCTATCCAGATTGTATTTGCACGTTTTCAGAAATAAAATAGATAGTGCGGATATTGCTGTTATAAAAATAGGCAATAAGGTATAAAAGCAGTTATGAGTAGAATGTGTATCAAGAATTAAAAATGGCAACTAGTTCTTGAAATGAGAAGAAATTATTTTTCTTTTCAGCAAGAAATTGATTGTTTCAAGGTAATATTGCTTAAGCCATACCACTGCCTCAATCGTATCCAAGTTATATTTTGTCTGATATTTATAAATTTAATTATCTTATTATTACTATAATAAAACTATGACAAATACGAAGATAATTATTGTTAATTAAATGTAACCAGTAACGGCTTCATCTCCATAATTAGCTAACAGAGTTGATAATTTTTAAGAACATTTGTTACTTTTAAATATTATTATTTTATTTTAGGCTCTATTTTAATAATAATGTTCAAATTGGTAGCTAATACCTAAAAAGGTTAATCTTAAAATGAATTCTATATAGAAGTCAGTACGACTAACAATAAGGCTATAGGCCTTAGTCATGCTCCTAGTACATTTTTGAAAAACGTAAGAATACCCATTTTAATAAAAAAAATCAGCAATTGTTAATCGTAAGTCAACTAAATGAAGAGTTCATTAATTCCAAAGATTTTGTTTTTCTTTAATGCACAATTATACACCATTAGATGGTACGACTTAAGCAACTTTACCGTAGGATATGTTTTTTAATCAATTTTTAGAGTCTTGGTAAAAGTATACTCTAAGAGTCTTGGTATAAATATAAAATATTTTAGTTTGTTGAAGACAACAAAATGCAGTGTGAATAATTTTTTCCCAAAAATTCTATGAGAAATAAACACTATAGCTCTATAGAAATCGAATGAAAAGTTTTATTAGTGTAAATTTTCTATTTTCTCTATAAACGACTGCAAAATTTATAATTGATAATATAAATTAAATATATAAAACAAAGTGCACTGCAAATATTTTTTTTCCTAAAACTCTAGTTAACACTAGTTTCATAGAAATTGAATGGAAGATTTTATTACTCTAAATTTGATATTTACTCTATGAACAGCTGTACAACTTATAATTGATAATATAAATTGAATATATGAAACAAAATGCAGTGTGAATTTTTTTTTTTTCAAAAAATCTATGAGAAATAAACACGAGTTCCCTAGAAATCGAATAAAAAGTTTTATTAGCCTAAAATTCACTATTTTTATTTTTAATTCTCTCTAAAATACAGTAATAAAATTATTAATTGATAATAAAAATTGTTTATAATAAATTAAATATATAAATTTATAAAAATAATCTTGAATGACCTTTAAAATATTAATACATAATAATCTTTATATATTCCTTTTTAAAATTCATTTAAATAGTTATTTTTATAATTATACAAAATTTTAGTGAAATATGGTTGTACGTAGAATGTTCTTTAGAAGTAAAAATCAGCAACATATCGGTGTTAGTGAAAAACTCTAATTTTTGTTAAATTTATTCATGCAATAACTATCAAGCCTTTTTTTTATTATAATTCATATAATAATTTTAATCTTCAAATTTTATGTTTGGATGATAAAAGATAGGGAGTATATATTCTGGGGGGTATATTATCTGTCTTCAGTTAATGCAACACTTTATAATGCAAAATATTTTCAAAAATAGTAAAAGTAAACTATATAATAAAAATGTTCAGACAATAGCACAAACATGCTTAATATATGTAGCAAAAATTATTTCTCCGATCTTTTACCCTGCGGATGGTATTATTCACAAACTATGAATCTTTTGTCATGATTAAAATATAAGAATCGAATCGCACGTCGGCATATATAAATAATTGTATAAAAATAATATTGTTGCATACAGTCTTATAATCTCAAGTCAGTTACTCCTAATTCCTTGCTGATCACAATAAGTCACGTTTCTCGGCATTGTGTCTAGAACGTAGTATTGTAGAGCGAACGCTTTTCTCTTACTCATTTGTACGGAGGACAATTAGGTTTACATATGAATGACAGAATTATTATTCCTTTATTTTCGACGAGCATTGTATGTGGCATTTGTAAGCTAACTTTTGTACTGATTGAGAAGTTTTCTACTAGCAACGCCAAACGATTGTTCCGTCCATTCGTGCAGGTAAGACATCCGAGCATATCATTATTGCGACAATGTCCATTGTCCTTTCAACGACAATGTGTCACTGGAAATTAATATTTCTTAATATGAAACTGATTTTACAAACAATATTTTAGTAGTTTGTTTAAATGTATCGGCACTAACTAATACTAATAATAAAAAATAGTGTCCATTTATTGAACATATTCAGTAAAAAGAATTGATCATGCCCAAAAAATCGATTGTTGTTTAAGGGAACAAAAATAAATATGGTGAATTATAAAGGTTTTGGGAGGTTTTGTAGCCTGTAACAATAATCTGATGAAATAAACTTTTTTTTATTTACATATAAGAATTACAATCTGTCGTTCTTATACAACGTTCAGTAATTTTGATGGTAATTAAATAAAGAAAAAAAGATCGAAAGGTCACCCGTTGGTGATCGATTCGATGCTGATGAAATAAACTAACAAGATATATTTAAAAATATGCACATTGTAACGACAATAGGCAATTAGAGGTTATTCTTACGATTAGAGGTCTGGTAAAGCGTTATTGTAAACTCTTTCATATTGGGAAATGCAATGCTAAAATATAATTTCAACTCCAAGAAAGAGGGCTTTAACCCTTTCTTGTCACAATATTACAATATTGATACGTATAGTTTGCATTGTTCTAAATTTTAATCAATTTTTATAATTAAACCACTATCCATAGGCCTATAATATTTTAAGGTGTTTGTTTCCACTATCAACTCTATTGACATGCAAAATTTTATCAAAATTCCATAATAGTAAATCAGAGGTTCTCCTTGTTAGTGTAGTAGGAAGGATTGAGTATAATTGTGTAAGTTTTTTTTTTGATCTTGATTGTTAATTTACCAATTAGCTTGGAGAAAATGAAATTAAATAGTAATTTGAACATTTGTCTACGAGGAAATGCTGAAATACAGTCGTTAAATATGATGAATTAATTAGTCATAAGATCAAATCGTACAGGCATGGCATCGTGCCTTAATGCAAGTTGCTGGAACTTCCCGCACTGTAATTAAAAATTCGAGCAATGACATTAGTGAGAGTTATCAGAATTATGCTTGGTTAAGTCAACGAGCAATTTTTGCCGCATAGAATAATGATGTACACGCACTGAATTTCACCATTCAATCAAATATTGCTGGCAATTTGGTGACATATCAATGATTCCGACTGGTCTTCCGTTTGACTTCAAACGATTGCAATTTCCAATTCGCCTTGCGTTCGCAATAACAAGTCGTGAGGCCAATCGCTTAATGTTTGCAGGATAAATTTCAAATAGATTATTTAGAAAATCATTGTTTTTCACATGGGCAGTTATACGTTGTCTGTTCACGAGTTGGAAAGCCATCCGCTTTGTTTGTGTTAACGTCAGACCAAAAAAACAAAAAATGTGGTTTACCAAAGAGCACTTCAATGAAATGGATAATTTGCGGATTCACTATCATTTACTTAGATAAGTTCAACTAAAAAACACTTCATTGAAATCGAAATTGTAATCGAAATAAATTCATTACTGTTGTGTAATAAAATCAAATTTTTCCTTCTCAAATATAAAACAAATAAAAATTTCTTCATCTTTCTCACGAAACCATCTGGTGGCGAAACGAAGTTCGTCGGGTTTGCTAGTTTTTTAATTTAAGCTTTAAACTAAGTTTTTAAGCTTTATCAAGAAATTTGATGACTTAAATCAAGTGGCGGTTTTCTCTTCAATCTACGACGATTATTTTCTGTTAACTAGGAGTTTGCTAGTAAATTTGGATGACTAGTTTTTATTATTGCATCTTTTATAGAAGTTAACAAAACAAACATACTTTTGGCTCTTTAAAAGCAATTCGGTCTACAGATCATATTACTGTAGAGCGCTAACTCAATGAAATAACGGAAACTTGTTCGAACAAACATACTTCATATTTCTCCCTTTTGACCCTATTTCAAAATCATTATAGTTTAGCTAGACGACTGTCACTGCCAACCACAATCTGCAACACACTGCTATCGATTATGATAATGACCTAAAATCATTAATCAATAAAAATGAACAAGTTGCTTTCACGAGCTTTTTATTGAACATCAGAGAAGTAAATTACATTCCTCCGTTCAATTTCCATAATCCGGGCAGTAAACGTGTGTAAGTATACTCGTACTTTTGTGTGTATCATTATTACCGTGCCATATCCTTGCATTAAGTACAATATTTGCCATACACAATATGTATATACGGCCATAAACATTGAATTCCCTTTATAATTTGAATTTCGTGTAGCCGTTTTCTTGGCGTCGCTGTGGGTTTGGAAAATTAAAACCCGTTTGACAGGCCGGTGATTAATGCTCCAGGACATTAGAGCGCACCGCCACGCCGCCTCTTACCAGAACCGAGAAGAACGGTAGGAGAACGAGTTTCGGATTCTATACACTCGTCTTTAGAGGGTGATTGCAGGGACGCATTCAGGAAATTCAGTTTACGGACCCAAAAGTAAGAAGACGTAGTACGGCAGACTGTCTAACTGCTTCAATAACTATAACAGCTGATCCTCAATTTCAAATATTTTTGGATTGCATAGTAATATATTTGGAGTGCTGTACATATTTTTATTATGTTTGAAAGAATTATGTTATAACATAAAAAATAGCGCAATTAATTGCAATGAAAACTCATACACTGTGAGCATAAATAAACACTTATAAATTAATATAATTCAATTATATTCTTGCATGTAATAAACTCTCATACTGTCACTTGATTATTGGTCACATTTGGCACATGTTACGTTATTAGTAACGTGAATTGATACTTGTTATTATGAAACATGATTCTGCACAAACTATAGTATATATATGAAAAGAGAAACAAAAGTTATTTTAGAACGTATTAGTTCCTAAAACAACTGGTACGGTAGTAAAACAAACAAGTGCAGAAATGCACTTTTTACCCTTAATGCCATCAAAATAACAATAGCAGGTTGCGTCATTTTTTTAAAGTAGTACGTAGTTTTTTTTTAACTTTTTTCTGTAAATAGCTTTTATCATAATGGCTATATAATTGCTAAATCACAGCATTTAAACCAAACTATATTTTTGTTGTGCTAAAGAATGGAAAAAAATCCACTTGCGACTAATGACAAATATGGATTCCTGGAAATACATAAACTTTTCCAAAATCAGAAATTTTAGTACTCATAAACGACCAAATCTCCATCCAAAAGTGGAACCACGTATTTTATTTGTATCTAAAAATATCTTCTGGTTGCGGTTAAACTAAATCTAAATGTACTATTATAGTAATACAATTGATGAATTTGCATTATGGTATGGTAGTATAAAATAATGCTTCTTCATATTAAATTCATTTAGCAATTAAAAATTGTTTCACTCTATAAAGATCAGTACACAAACGAATATTTAAAGAATAATAACTCTGTTCCAATAATAATTTTCAGAAATACCTCCTTAAAACAACCATATTTGCATCCAGAAGTGTAATGATGTATACTTCGTTTGAAGCAAACAAAATCTTATAGTTATGATGATTGAAACTCACTTAGATTTTGATTTTATATTTGAACTAAATTTTGTACTGTTATGGTAAATCAATTGATGAAATCGTATTAGGTTATGGCACGACAAAATATTGCTATTGTCTCATCTTTAAGCTAAATTAATATACCAAGTAAACATTATTTATAAAAACCTATACATTCACAAGTATCGGTAGAATAGTAACGTTGAAGAAAATAAGAATTTTCAGAAACACTTCCGAATATTTTAGAAATTGAACCAGAATTAAAATTAAAATCTGAATTATGAAAAGCAATTATATTATAATATAATATAATATAATATAATATAATATAATATAAGCAATTACATTATATTTTGAGTCATTCGAATCATATGCTTAGTTCTCTCAAAAACTATTTGATAGATTTAGCTCTGTATCTTGAAATGGCAGACCTGCCTTTGCAAAACTAATCACCACTTCTCTCAATCATTACAAATTGAATGTTTTTTGGATTATTCAAATCGGATACTCCGTTTTCTTAAAAACTCAATTTCTATTTTTTGCACTCTTTGTTACGTATCTCCATAACGGCTGGACCTACCTCTACCAAAAACAAATCAGCAAGTTTCCTTATCAATTGGAATCGAATGTTTTCTGAATCACTCAAATCAGTTGATCCGTTTTCCCGAAATTGTCGACGAAAAATTGTATCCGCACATACATACACACGCACACGCACACATACACATACCTCAATTTTTTCTAAGGTTTGTCAAAATGTTCAGAGGTTTGCCAAATGTTCTTTAAAACGTAAAGATATATAAAAATTGTTATTTTTAACTTCCCGTAGGGCAAGTTATAGTAATCGCAAAAAAATCGAAAATGAAAATTTTTATATATCTTTACGTTTCAGAGGTTTCTGAACATTTTGGCATACCTTAGAAAAAATGGATGTATGTGGTGTGTGTGTGTGTGTGTGTGTGTGTGTATGTGTGTGTGTATGTATGTATATATGTGTGTGTATGTATGCGCGGATACAAATTTTCGTCGACGATTTCGGGAACACGGGTCAACCGATTTGAATAATTCAAAAACATTCGATTCGTATTGATAAGGAAACGTGCTGATTAGTTTTTTGGCGAAGGCAGGTCTAGCCGTTCCAAAGATACGGGGCAAAAAGTGCCGAAAACGGTAGCTCAGTTTTTGAGAGAACGGAGCGTCCGATTTGAATAATTCAAAAAACATTTCACTTGTATTGACAAGATGAAGAATTGATAAAATTTTCATGAAGGTAGGTCTAGCGGATTCGGAGATATGGAGGAAAAAGTAAAAAAATGAGCCATTTGGCGGTCAAAAATGATCATTAGACATATGCTCATAAAATTATCAGATATTTTATAGAGATTTTAACAATAAGTATACAATTTGTTAACATTCTTATGGGTTCCGTACCAATGCTTATGCTTTAGACAGCGACGCGGCGCTTACGCGCTTATATTTTGTCCCTATGCAGTTAAAGCAGTACGATTGATTGCTTTGAAAAGAAGTTCAGATCTTCCACAATATGTCAAAATAAAAAAAAAAAATTTTCCAAAAAAAAAAAAAATTTAAAAAAAAAATTTTTTTTTAAAAAATTTTTTTTCAAAAAAAAGTAATTTTTTGTCCAATTTATAGTTTCTCAAAAATCTTATTTTTTCAAAGTATTTTTTTTTTCAAAAATGTTAATCGTTTTTAAAAAAATAATAATTTTTGGTACGGGAAGTTCCAGCAATTTGCCTTAAGGCACGATGCCTTAATTGCCTTAAGACAGAATTCCACTTACAGCTAGTATTTTTTTGCGATTACTATAACTTACTCTACGGCAAGTTAACAAGACAATGTCTTTCCAAACCAATCATATCTTTACAAACTGTGATATTTGTACTGTGTGTATTTTTTTGTCATGATGAATGTAATGAAACTGAACTTTTCCGGTAACCCAAACTAAATAATAATTTTGACTCAGGAACTGTGTTATGGTTCTTAAAGGTCCAATTTGGTTAATTTATCTATCGATTCGGTCCTGAATAATCCGCGCACATGTTGAGAGAGCCGTCAATGTGATACTGCAGCAATTCCACCGATACAATCGCCGTTCCTTTTCGGTTAAATGTGCAGGTGTCATCCGATCGCGATCGGTTTATTCCAAAGAAGAAAAAAGAACACAATCCGTTATCAGATCAAAACACAAGATATCGATCTTCATTTTACAGGCAAAATCGATTTCATTGACAAAGAATTAAAATATATGAAATTGATGGGGTTTAAATTATTCAGGAGAAACTTATTTAACGTGTTAAATTGATTTACCGATAAATATGATGGGTGTTATCAAGTACACTAATTAACAAGTTGGTAGAGATGGCGATATATTTAGAATCAAACGCTCTACGTGCACTTTTTGAATTTTGCTAAAAACAAACAAGCCCATTATGCAACTGCTGATATTTTTTCGAACATTTTATTGCTTAGATAAAACTTCGTTTTTTAATAATAAAAAGGTCCACCACCGATATCTCAAAAACAAGTAAAGTTAACAATTTTTTAACATCACTATTTGAAAGTTGAGGGAAAAAGATGTATAACCAGCCATTACTTTAATTCATACAATGTTCCTATCGGAAGATAAACGGCAATGTTTGAAAATCCATAACAAAAGTATTTTCTTTCGTTGTTAGTTTTTTGGTTGTGAGCACTTTTGTTTAGTTTACAAGACCTTAATAAATATATATTTTTAAGTATACGTTATTTAATTGGTTTATAAGATGTATTATTAATTTTAAGTTAGATTCAATATTTTCTTATATAACCTCTATAAAATCTTATAAGTGGGTGAAGTAAAAAAGACCAATTGAACCTTTATCCTGGCAAAAATGTAAACGATAAAAAGTAGCAAATAAAAAAGTAAATTAAGTTAAAAAAGCTAATTTACAAGAGATAAATTAAATAGTTATTCCAACTCTGCTGATGAATATTTCGGACAACATACCAGAGCAAGGTTATATACCGTGTAAAAATGTACCAATAAAATTTATATTTGATTGGTTAAATTATATAGCTATTATTTTGTAAAAACCCTCCAAAATTAAAAATAAGACATCGGACATTTTGCCTCCTGGCCGTCCTATTTTATCCCTCCTATGGGGTAAAAAAGACCAGGTGACAAATTAAAAAAAAACAATAAACACATTCTTACAATTGTGATAATACAATGTTTTTTCTGTAAAAAATGTATTTGTGAAATTTATATTCTGCATTGATTCAATAATGTAGCTATTATTTCGTAAAACTCTTGTAAAACTAAAAATAAGACAATGGACCTGATTGCCCTCTGGCCGTCCCATTCAACCCTTCCTATAGGGTAAATAGGACTAGGAGACAAATTTTTGAAAAACGGTAAAAAACTCATTTCTACAATAATGAATTAGCTGGAAGTTTTACTATACATACATATAGTTAGATAGTTGTTTCTTTGACATGTGTTATTTGTTGTGATATAATGGTTTGGTTTCTCCAATATATAGCTCAAAGTCGAATTGGACGTTTATGCGCCGGCTTACCCTATACAAATATAGATTTTTTATTAATATATATATCAAAAAATTTCACTATATCTTAGAGTTCTATTATATACAGAACACGACCAGAATTGAACAGAATTAGTTTTATTCTTTGAAGGAATAGATGCACATACGTCTAAAAATTGAATAT